>NC_092130.1:177985157-178120157 GCF_043159975.1 Macaca nemestrina
ATGCATGATGGAAGCAAGACGCCTGTGGGAGGGAGAGAACAGCAGGTCAAGCAGAAAGCCTGGCTGTGTCCCTCAGGTGTGCGGCAGCCGGTCCTGCGCCCTGGATGGCCCTCAGGTGTGCGGCAGCGGGCGCTGCGCCCTGGATGGCCCTCAGGTGTGCGGCAGCGGGCGCTGCGCCCTGGATGGCCCTCAGGTGTGCGGCAGCGGGCGCTGCGCCCTGGATGGCCCTCAGGTGTGCGGCAGCGGGCGCTGCGCCCTGGATGGCCCTCAGGTGTGCGGCAGCGGGCCCTGCGCCCTGGATGGCCCTCAGGTGTGCGGCAGCGGGCCCTGCGCCCTGGATGGCCCTCAGGTGTGCGGCAGCCGGTCCTGCGCCCTGGATGGCCCTCAGGTGTGCGGCAGCGGGCCCTGCGCCCTGGATGGCCCTCAGGTGTGCGGCAGCGGGCCCTGCGCCCTGGATGGCCCTCAGGTGTGCGGCAGCGGGCCCTGCGCCCTGGATGGCTCTCTGCTGTGCGGCAGCGGGCCCTGCGTCCTGGATGACCGCAGTCCAGTGTGGTGGCGCTGATGGGGCCCTGAGCTCCAGGCAAAGACAGGGAGGCCTGCAGCGTCCAGTCATGGTGAGAAAGGCGGGGAACAGGGATGGGGCCCTCTCCCCTTGAAGGCTGTGCCCACACAGAGGAGAATGAAGCTGCTCCCAGCTCCACCAACCAGGCCCAGAGTCGCCCCTGTCGTCCGACATTTCCAAGCCTGAACCCTTCCTGGCCCCTCATGGGGCATTGCGCGGACCAGTGGACCCGGATAAGCTCGGCCACCAATTCCCCAGGCAGGCTTGGAGCGGTGGCTTTGCTCTTGTTACGGGCAACACTGCCCTCCATGATGAGGGCCACCCGGGTCCCGGGAGGGGCCTGGGCAGGAAGGGCGGTAGCCGAGGGTCCTGGGACCACAGAAAGAGGGAGCGCGGGGAGCCAGCCTGGGACCCAGCCCCACCGCGCCGGGTCAGGAGGGGGATCAACCTCAAGCTGATAAAAGCCGCCCCACTCCCGCTGGTCCTCCCGCAGCTGCTTTCACGCCTTCTCCCATCCCAAACTCCAGAAGCCCTGTCAGCAGGGGGACCTCATGCCCACCCTACCGACTGGTGAGCTGAAGCTTGGCACAAACACACACATCCCACACCACCGATACCACACAACTCGTACCACACGCCACACATCACACACCACGTGCATCACACACCACACACACAACACACTCCACCGATACCACACAACTCATACCACACGCCACACATCACACACCACGTGCATCACACACCACACACACAACACACACCACCGATACCACACAACTAGTACCACACGCAACACATCACACACCACGTGCATCATACACCACACAACACACACCACCGATACCACACAACTCGTACCACACGCCACACATCACACACCACGTGCCTCACACACCACACACACAACACACACCACCGATACCACACAACTCATACCACACGCCACACATCACACACCACGTGCATCACACACCACACACACAACACACACCACCGATACCACACAACTAGTACCACACGCAACACATCACACACCACGTGCATCATACACCACACAACACACACCACCGATACCACACAACTCGTACCACACGCCACACATCACACACCATGTGCCTCACACACCACACACACAACACACACCACCGATACCACACAACTCGTACCACACGCAACACATCACACACCACGTGCATCACACACCACACAACACACACCACCGATACCACACAACTCGTACCACACGCCACACATCACACACCACGTGCCTCACACACCACACACACAACACATACCACTGATACCACACAACTCATACCACACGCCACACATCACACACCACGTGCCTCACACACCACACACACAACACACACCACCGATACCACACAACTCGTACCACACACCACACATCACACACCACGTGCCTCACACACACACAACACACTCCACCGATACCACACAACTCGTACCACATGCCACACATCACACACCACGTGCATCACACACCACACACAACACACACCACCGATACCACACAACTCATACCACACGCCACACATCACACACCACGTGCACCACACACCACACACACAACACACACCACCGATACCACACAACTCGTACCACATGCCACACATCACACACCACGTGCACCACACACCACACACACAACACACACATCACACACCACAGATACCACACATCTCATACCACGTGCCACACATCACACACCACGTACATCACACACCACACACACCACACATCACACACCACAGATACCACACAACTCATACCACATGCCACACATCACACACCACGTGCATCACACACACACATCACACACCACCGATACCACACAACTCGTACCACACGCCACACATCACACACCACGTGCCTCACACACACACACACAACATACTCCACTGATACCACACAACTCATACCACACGCCACACAACACACACCACCGATACCACACAACTCGTACCACACGCCACACATCACACACCACATGCACCACACACCACACACACAACACACACATCACACACCACAGATACCACACAACTCATACCACATGCCACATATCACACACCACATATCACACACCACGTGCATCACACACCACACACACAACACACACATCACATACCACAGATACCACACAACTCATACCACGCGCCACACATCACACACCATGTGCATCACACACACATCCCATACCACAGATACCACACAACTCATACCACATGCCACACAGCACACACCACATGCATCACACACCACACACGCAACACACACCACCAATACCACACAACTCATACCACACACCACACATCACACACCACGTGCATCACACACCACACACACACCACACACATCACACACCACAGATACCACACATCTCATACCACGCACCATACATCACACACCACGTACATCACACACCACACACACACCACCACACACACATCCCACACCACTGATACCACACAACTCATCCCACACGCCACACATCACACACCACGTGCATCACACACACATCACACACCACAGATACCACACAACTCATACCACACGCCACGCATCACATACCACGTGCATCACACACACATCACACACCACAGATACCACACAACTCATAACACACGCCAAATATCACACACCACATACGTCACACAAAACACACAACACACACATCACACACCACAGATACCACAAAACTCATACTGCACGCCACACATCACACACTACATACGTCACACACCACACACACATCACACATCACATACCACAGATACCACAAACTAATACCACACACTACACACCACACAACACATACATCACACAAGGCACACATTATACAACACACACATCACACACCACAGATACACAACTCATATCACACACCACACACCACATACATCACACAATGCACACACAACACACACATCACACAACACAGACAATACACACAAATCACATGCCACATACATCACACACCACATACAAAAACACTCCACACACTACATACATCACAAAACATGCACACACAACACACTCTACACACCACAACCACACACATCACATACCACACACACAACACACACATCACACACCACAGATACCAAACAACTCATACCACACACCACAAAACACACACCACATACATAGAACGCTAAACAGACACATACATCACACATCACACCACAGATACCAAACCACTCATATCACACACCACACACCACATACATCACACACCACACACAACACACACTACATACATCACATGCCACAGACACAACACACATCACACAACACGACAGATACCACACAACTCACACACCACACACAGCACACCACATACATGACATGCCACAGACACAACACACTACAGATACCATCCAACTCATACCACACACCACACATCACACATCACATACATTACACACATTGTACACACACCAACACTCCACACACCACAAACCACACACATCACACGCCACACACACAACACACACATCACACACCACACACCACAAATACCACACAAATCATACCACACATCAGATACCACACATAATACACATCATATACCACAGGCTCATACCATACATACCACACACCACACACCATACTGACATCACACATCACACACCCATACACCCACACACATCACACACCACCCACAGATAACACATTCACCATATATGCCACACAGCACACACAGCGTACTGCACATAACACAAATCACGTGCCACAGGCTCACACCACACATACCACACACTAACATAAAACATGCCAGGCACCTTGCACACCACATGCACCACACACTGACATATGTCACATCTCACACATCACACATGCCACACCACTCACGCCACACACAACAAACCACACAGCACACACCACAACTGCACATAACACACATCGCATAGCACAGGCTCATACCACACACACCACACATGCACTGCAAACTAACATCACACACTACACACATCAAATCTCTTGTACCACACACCCATACACACCCCACATACCACATACCACACATACATTGAATACACACCATACCTACATACCACAGGCATTATACAGCACCCATACATAACACTGATACCACACACATCACAAACACCACATATACCACACATGCACACAGACACCATACACATATTTACATATTACACACCACACATACCTAACACATATACCACACACATATCACAGATACACACTGCACACATCACACATGCACATGAACACCATACACATATACACTCACACAGTGCCCTCACATGCACATGGAAGGGGTACACACATCACACACACATACTACACATACACACATATCATACACATAAATGCTTACACCCCACACACATACACATGCACAGGTGTGCACATGCACACACACGTACATGTGCATACACACAAGCGCACACTCACACACACACACACTGCCCACCTCCTCAACCCTGAAGACCTGAGTCCATGTGGGGTCCTCTCCACAGAAAGAGCCCGGACTCCTGGCCTGCTCACAGCTCTGCAGGAAGCAAAACTGCCCTGGTTCAAACACTAGAGTGTGGTGAAGTCTGCCGATCCCTCCCCTCGTGAGGCACTCCCCAGCCACCGCTGAGCCCCCGACTCCCAGGGTGCCTGATCACCTGCTCCTGGCTCCAGAGGGTCTCTGAGGGACACGTGGAAGGCCAGGACTTCGCACCTTCACTCCCGGGAGACAGGCCCGCAACCGCTGAGCCCTGGCTCTCCCTGCAGCTCTGGGTAAGATGGGAACCAGGAGTGTGAACCAACAAATCCAAAGATCTCAGAAGATGTGATTTACACCTAGCAAATCCCTGCCCAGCACTTCAGCTTCCCAGCTACTCATTCTTACTGCGGGGCTCACGTTGGTCTTTAGGCGCTCATGGTGGGAGCCAGTGACAGTGGGTGAGAGGCGGTGATGCAGGACCCCTCCAACTTCATGATTAACTTCATCTTTCTTAATGTGAGCTTTATTAATCCCGCAATAACATGAAATCTTCAGACAGTTTACTGAGCAGTTAATGACCACTGGGGAAGTTTCATTCTCTAAGTAAAACTACTGGCTGTGAACATTTATCCAATCTGAGATTTTAAGCAATCCATGTAGCTGGACATTTGCCACAAAATACGCATAGCATACTTAACAATCACGCTCTCTTGACATATTCTAGATTTTTTGACTTCTGAAATCATACTCTGCTAAAAGCAAGACGAAAGCAGATTATGAGAAGTCCAGAAAGCATGTATTAGGAGGAATACACACGGTCATCCCTCCAAGCCCCACAAACAATATGCTTTTTTAAAAGATAAAGAGATCAAAATGTGGGATCCATATTAGAGGCATATATAAGTACATGTGATCATATAGATGGATACAGATACACACAAATTCCCAGAGTTTACATTTCGGTTTATTTTCGAGATCTGAAGGTGAAAACAGTTCTGTGTGTTTAGAGTAGCTGACAGCTGGCCGGGTGCAGTGGCTCACACTTGTAATCCTAGCACTTTGGGAGGCCGAGGCGGGCAGATTGCCTGAGCTCAGGAGTTCAAGACCAGCCTGGGCAACACCGTGAAACCCCGTCTCCACTAAAATACAAAAAAGTAGCTGGGCATGGTGGTGGGCGCCTGTAGTCCCAGGTACTCGGGAGGCTGAGGCAGGAGAGTCACTTGAACCCAGGAGGCAGAAGTTGCAGTGAGCCGAGACCACGCCACTGCACTCCAGCCTGGGTGACAGAGGGAGACTCCATCTCAAAAAAAAAAAAAAAAAAAAAGATAACAGCTGAGTCACATCAGTGTTTAAAAGGTGCAATTCCAAAAGCCTTTCTGCATCGAAAGCTGATAATGATGGTGAAAATGTGTTAAAAACTAAAACAAAAACGAGCAGCCATTGGACCAGAAAAACGGTGCTGAGCAAACGCCTCACTGACTGTTGCTCTTGGAAAGCCGCCTCTGCGGGTGCGGAGCCATGACAGTCAGTCCCCAGCATGGCATGGTTGAAATCTGTGAACTCTAGCAGTAGTCAACGTTTCCAAGAGACTCAGTTTTTCCAGGGACTTCCGTTTTCTTTGGACGTCCTGTGAAGTGATGAGTCCATTTTGGTTCTCGTTATAAAAACCAAGCTTGGTTACTGCAGAGCCCCTGACTGAAGCTCTGCCAGCCGGCTGGTTTCCGGGTCTGCTTGGGTCCCTATGATGCCAAAAACTCCAAACCAGTTGTTGGACATCAGGCCACCTGCATTTCATTCTCACCCTGGGAGGGAGCTGTTTTGTGTGTCAGGGGCAGAGCTTTGCCGTCAGGGAGTCGGGCCGCTGAGGCTGAAGGCCCACCTTGCCTCCTGAGGGCTGGGGCTCTCTGCAAGGCTCTGCCCTGGGCTTTGGAAAGGGGGCGAGGTCTCCTGTACCCAAGTCTGGTGCTGTCCTGTCTCAGCGCTGCTTTGAGGGAGTAATCGGGCAGTGAGGAAGAGAAGCCCTCGTGTGTTCCGAGCACAGAAGTCTGTCTTCCCTTTAATCAGAGAAAGACACAAAACCAAATTCATCAGAAATGAGTCCACCTTCCCACACAAGATGCGTAAATGGCAGAAGTTTAGACCCAGGAGATGGTGCCTCAGAAACCCCACCTCTCATGGTAGAGCTGAAGAAAATGAAGCCCCCAGTTTTGAAGCTCTAGTTAAATCATCCAAGTAGATTGCCTGCAATCCGAATTAAAACAAACATAAAAACCTCCGATGCCCTATTTTCAGTCGTAAAATAAAAACCTTGCTTGGCTAGCTCTTCACTTATACAGAAAACTTGCCATGCACCTCATTCCCTGTGGAGAACGCCTGGAAATGAGAGCTCCCACAGTGGGGGCGGCCTTCCCCCCCAGCCTGTGACTCCTTGAGAGCAGGCCTCGGGGTGTTCCTCAAAGTTATTAGGTTCATCCCCAGTGGGAACTTCTTGCTCAGGAAGGAAAAAAGATAAAACATTAATGTTCCCCAAAAGAAAACTTCTCCATTTGTCCAATATCGTATTTCCCGGGAGCTCTGAGCCCAGCCAGGTTAGACCCTTGATAGGTGTGTGGTAAAATTGGAGGGGGAGAGGAGGAATAAATAAGTAGAATGATTGATGGATGGATAACATTTTTAAAGTTGTAGAGACACATGACTCTCTTTTCTACGTCAGTAAGCTATAGAGATGACACTATGGTAGGCAGTGTGTGCACCTGGCTTTGCGGGCCGTGGTTGGAATAAGTGCCTGAGTTCGTCAGTAACTGCCCTGTGTTGGGCAGGTGGTTGGAGTATTTGGAGTTCCTGAAGGTCGGTCTCCAAGTGTTCAATCTGTGATGAACAGCAAATATCACATTAGCTTTATTTTAGTGCATTTTGTGCCAACTTTCTAGTCTTATGATTAATTTCTTTGTAAATAGTTTATTTTTCATATGGGAGCCCTCCTGTGGTGAAAATAATCCCTGGAAAGTGAGAGAAGCTCAAGTCTAGGCTAGAGGCCTGCTTGCTGCTTCAGAAGTGAGACACTGAAATGATTTCTTTCAGTAAATGTTTTCGACAGTTCTTTTTTTCTGTCGGCATCACAACATAATGAATATTTGAATACAGTGTCTTATTGTGGTTAAATCCGCCGAACTTCCGGAAATCCTTCAGGTACATGCGGTATGGAAACAATGCCATATATTTTACCAAGCATCTCGTGGTAGTAATTTTTGCTCCTATAGTTAGCTTTCTAGACGGGGAATCTTTCTGCACTTTTACAGGAATAAAAAGGTTACGCCATTCATTGGATAAATCTAAGCTTTGAGAGCCAGAGTTATTTGCTGGACTGGGAGTGTGCCTGGAAGTAAAACTTATTTGATAAGTGCACTTTTAAATCTAAACCGTTTTTATTGTACCCATGTTTGATTTATTTTGAAAGCACGATTTTTTTGATCATATACACATATGTGTTATATAGATTTAGGAGAGTTGTCTTTTCGAGAACAATGTCAATAGTGAAATACCACTGCTATTTTCTTAGATTAAAAATGAAGAGACTTAAAAGCTATGTAGTATTTCTCATTTTATGTTTATGGTTATTTAACTTGTTTCTATGAATGCAAGATAACAATAGATAGGCAGGAATTTTGTACCAAATGTGACTGCTCATTCTGAGAACTTCTGTACTTTTTTCATAATATATGGCATCTCTGGTCGTGTGTGTAAGAGATGTTTTTGACAATAGGGGTTTGAACTGGTTAATGGAAAAAGAAAATCAGAGGAGAATGAGCTAGGTGTGGTGTGGACATTTCAAAATCAGAGTCACAGAGCAGAGAGACACTAAAAGGCTGAATGCCATGACACCAACATACTTTAAGAAAAATGTTTTAATTAACAAATGCATATGAATATTTTATTTAAGTTCTTTAATTGCTGCAAAACATTGGAAAATACCATCCCAATGAATAATTTGTCAAGAATAGCAATACTCATTCATATTTATGAAGTGATTAAATGTAGTTTTCCCCACCCAGATAGAAAAAAGAATGGCCAGGGAAATGTTGAGGAAAAAAGGGAGAAAAGGACATCCTTGCGGCCCAGGTGGAAAGCTGGCCGCAGAACCACACTCGGGGTCAGGAGTAGCACATGGAAATGTGAAGTGTCTCCCTCCGAGTTGCCATTAGGCGACATTAGAGCTGCATGGCTAATTTCTGTGATACCCCCATCAGCTCCAATGCCTCCCTCAGCCCCGAGAGCTGGGAGCCCGACCTTTGGGTTAACTATAATTGGAGCCTTCTCTAATTAGGGAAGGTATCAGCTGACTTTAATATGCAGCCAGATCATTATCATTAGGTCAGAGCTAACTAATTGATGTTTGTGTAGCATAGGATTTTGGATTACAATACACACAGTTTAGCAAAACAAACTAGGCTGACCCGGGAAACCAAATTGCATCATTCCAGGCATTGCTGAATGACATATCACGGCTTATCTAGAGGGCCTTGGCGGTTTCAGAACCAGCTCTATTATGAGAGCTGGGATTTTGTAACTTCAGCCTCTTGCCTCTGCTGTTAGGCAGTACTAGATGTGGAAGCTGACCTGAGATCCCATACAAGCCTATCTCTCCTACGTAGAACCTGAGGTTTCAGAACACTCTCCGGGATGATAGTGCAATTCGCTTGTTTTGTTTTGCTTCTCTAAGCACGTTTTCAGATGGCAGGTACCTGTGCAATTACTATTGCAAATCTGAAATTGCCAGATAAAAATGATTAGCCATGCTTTATAAGTTTGGGTCAAATTTCCAGCATCTCATTCAGTGGTGTTTGTATGTAAGTTGAATCTCTTCTGTCGACATTTGATGTGGAAACGTATTGAGATTCCGAAGAGGAAAAAGATAGTGATTTGGCACCTTGACTACCTCAGGACCCCTCTGTCCAGAAGAAAAGAGAGCAGCTGCAAAGGGACGGGACTGCTGGGGAGTGGGAACTCAGGGCAGTTACTGATTTTATTGTGACAACCATTGGGGCAAGTTACAAAAGAAGATGAAAATGCTGATATTTTGCTGTGCAATTTTAAGAAAACAGTTTGGACCGAGTATTCCTCATGAACTACTGGATTTCTTGCTTTGTTTTTTTATAATTCACTGCATTCTCCAAGTACTTGGAGCCATTTTATATGATATTTGTATAAGTTCTGCTTATTGAATGAATATTTACCTGGAGCCTATAATGCAATCGGCTGCAGAAGCAGAGAGAATGACGCAGACAACAGTGCCCTGGAAGACCCTGAAGTCTGAAGGAGTAGTGGGTATTGGGGTCCAGGAAATTCTGGATCCTGTGCGTACAGGGAATGACAGGCTCCACCCTCATGGGGAAAGGGGGGGGTCTCCTTGATGACATGATATTTGAACTAAGATCTGAGGAGTGGCAGGAGCCAAAGGAAAGAACTGGGGAACAGGAGGACATGGGGTGTTCTAGGGTGAGCCCTGATGTATGTCCCAGTTCCCCTCTGTCCCCAGAGCTTGAGACTTCAAAGCCCTAACCTTCTGTGACACCTCTACTGGGTTCCTGATGAAAACCCAGAGCTTAGGATGTGCAAAACAGGCCACTTGTGTCTTGAGTCTGGGAGAGCATGACCACCCAGCTGGCGGCTCAGACAACGACACTAGGAACTCCCTTTCCATCTTTTCCCAGCCCAACCCCTGGGCCAGTCCTGTCAGGTCTTCCCTAACATGTGTGACACATGGTATCTCTTCTTCTCCATGCTCTGCCTTCACCCATGCCCGCTGACCCCAACCTGGCTGCCGTTCCTGCATCCTTGTTGATCTCCATCAGTCCACCCCAGAGCAGCCAGAATCATCTTTGAAAATGTCAGTCAGTTCCTGTGACCCTTCTGATTAAAATGCCTCATAGGCCACTGCACACCTATTAGAATGGCCAAAATCCAAAACATTGACAGCCCCAGATGCTGGCAAGAATGTAGAACAACGGGAACTTGCGTTCATTGCTAGTGAAAATGCAAAATAGCACAGCTACTTTGGAAAGTAGTCTGGCGGGGTCCTACAAAACTAAATGTACTCACACCATATGATCCAGCCATTGCACTCCTTGGAATTACCCAACTGGATTGAAAACTCAGGATAACAGAAAACCCTGCACATGAATGTTTATAGCAGCTTTATCCATAACCATAATATGCATTTAAAGAAACTTTAAATGCATATTACTAAGTGAAAGAAGACAGTCTGAATAGACTACACACTGTATGATACCAACTACATGACATTCTGGAAAAGGTAAAAGAGAAAATGATCCCTGGTGGCCAGAGACTGTGTGAACGGAGGGGTGAGCGGGCAGAGCACAGAGGATTTTAGGGCTGTGGAAACACCATGTGATCCTGTAATGGTGGATCTGTGTTGCTTGAGATTTGTCAGAATCCACAGGACGTGCAATACGAAGGCTGACCCTGAGCTTGCAGCCTGCATTCCTGAGGCTTCGTGGCCTCCATCATGGGGTGACCCCATTTTCACAATGTCTATTGATTGGCCTATTGACCTATCAGTCATCTGGTTCTGTTTCTCTGGAAAATTCTAATACAATAATTCTACAGTAATTAGAATAAATTTTAATACAGTAGAGAAAACTCTGTGTGTGTGTGTGTGTGTGCATGTGTGTTGTTTACGTGGTGGTAAGCGTATGTATGGACACTTTCTGTATTTTACACTCAATTATTCTGTAAACCTGGAACTTCTCTTAAAAACACCTCTACTGGGTGTTTAATTAATAGACTATAGCCTATTAATTACACAAAAAATGCCTCTTCTGCTTGCTGTCAGGTGCTGGATGATGTCTGAGCACTCACTGTGTCCCCTGAAGCCACATCTACTCTGTGGTCCTCCGAGTTTGACTCCAGCTCCAAGGACTCACCTTCCCCAACCCAAGACTTCCTCCAGGCTCCTCTGTCTCTGAAACGCTCTCTCCAGATCCCTGAATGGCTGACTTCTAATTCTTCAGATCTCAATTTAGATGTCTCCTCGGAGAGGCTGCTCCACCTCAAATTCTCGCTGTGCCCCACAGCACCGCCCAGTCCCAGTGCCCCTGCTCGTGTGCACACCTGGGGAGGCTCTGCTTCTGCCCAAGACAGAGGTTCCAGGAGGATGGGACTTGGTCCAACCCCTGGAGGACAGGATCTCACTTGAAGACCTTGAGGAGGTCCTGGTGAAGCAAATGACAAGGGAGTGAGTGGCATTCCTGTGGCCCAAGGAGAGCCAGGGAGGGCTGCAAGGAGGACGAGGGAGGCAAGGAGAGGGGCAGTGCAGCAGGGAGCCCTGGATGGAGATATTGTGTGCTGCATGTGGGTTGTATGTAGGCTGCAGGCAGCCATCATGTGGACTACATGTGAGTTTTATGTAGGCTTTATGTGGAACATATATAGGCTGTATGCAGCCAGTGTGTAGACTACATGCAGGCTATATGTAGGCCACATGTAGGTTGTGTGTAGGTTATAGGTAAGCTGTATACACCATGACTAGCCGGCATTGGGCATCTGGAGACTCATCCCATGCCTGCATTTGCAATGGTCTCATCATGGGTGTCCATGTGATCCCCTCAATGCCCTGCCCCATGGGCACTTAGGGCGCAACGTTGCTTCTTCCTAGGTGATCATGCATGCTTCAGAGACGGCTTCCACTATGGAAGCAGCCCTGTCAAACCGAATGCCCTGTGGAGCAAGGCAAGACAAACAAATGCTCCTTACGGCTAAAGTGGAAAACATAGATGATGAGCAAAAGAAGGAAAAAGTCCAGAACCTCATATTCAGAAATAACCACCATCAGCATTTTACACTATTCTCAACTTTTGTGATTTCTCCTTTGGAAGTACCACGCGAAGACCTGACTTTTGACCCGGGCTCTGCTGAGCAGGTCACCGTGGGTAGGCCTGGGGCCTCCAGTCTCCTATCTGTAGGATGGAAATTGTGGTGACTCTTAGTGTAGTTCACAGCACACGTAGAAAGGCCAATGCAATGATGCAGGTGGAAGTACTCTGGAGATCTTCCATGGATACACGGCATCCTGGGGTGATGATAAGGTGTAAGCATGCAGCCTTTGCTGTGAAGTCATCTGCAGAAACATTAACTGACACAGCTCCTCTCCATTTCTAATTAATGGGGAAAATATGTATAAGGGTTAATGTAGGATCAATGCCCAATATTTAAGTGTGCAAGCAAGCACAGGGAAATCAGTGAAAGATAACAAATTTTATTAATTTTGAACAATAAAAGACACTACTTTTCTTCAATCTAACACACTGCAACTTCATTGTGTGTTTCTACAGCCCTTACTCAGGGAGTGGCTGCTGGCAGTGGCAGGGGTCCTAAGATGGATAAAACCCTCCCTGTCCTCCTGGATCTTGTCATCTCTTGGAGAAATAAGTGGCAAACATGCCACACCAAGTGCACGCCAACTTCTCTCTAGGAGAAGGTGGTGCCACTGATACTCTCCTGATAATGGGTACAGGCCATGTGTGGCAGGAATAGAACCCACCCATGGCAGCTGTTCTTTCTCTAACTGGCTGCCTTTCCCTAGAGCTGCTCCAGCTGGGAAAAGCAGTGCCCTGGGTCACAGGCACAGGCTCTGGCTGAGCAGGAACACATGGTGAAGGGACTGAGGTTGGATGCCAGCCCCCAGGACCACCCACTAGATTTGTGAGTTGCCAAGCCCACGACGTCTCATGCATGCCGTCTTCTCGGTCATCCCACACCCAGTCATCAGCATGCTGGTAGCTCCTGTTCAAGATGGCAGCCCAAACCTTGGGTGCCCAGAAGACAGCTCTATAAGCAGTTTAATTGCAGGAGCTTCACCAGGTTCGCTTCTCTATGTTCACGTTGCACTCTGCCCTCTGAAGCTGTCACTGTCGTTAGAAGACATGGGATCAACAGTCAACTGGCTGTTGTCATCCAGCCCATTTGGAGACATGAATAAAAGCAGCTCACTTCTTCCCATCAACATGCCAGGAATGCGTGGTCAAGAGGACTGGGGATAAAAACGGTTATGAAACCTAGCGATGAAGCATCGCTTGACATAGCTCGACTGTCAGCATGTGGTGGGCACATGGCTGGATGGTTCTCAGGGATTGACTCAATGTGGGAACTATGGGAATGTGCTGGGGGAGATCCTCAGGGAGCAGTGAACTTTTGAGGAGATGCTCAGAGGCTGATGCCTCTAAGTCTGGAGGCTGGTACTGGCAGTAAGTGAGACTTCAAGCTATGGCCTCACGCTTTTCTACCCATCCAGGAAACTACCTGGGGTATGAACCACCTCATTCTTACAGAGAAGGGACATGCAGATCATAGACTTCCAGCACCCACCTGGGTTCACACAGAAAGAACAGGAAGGTCAGGGGCTGAGCTGGGTCTGATGTGTCCTCCAACCAACTTAATTATTTAGAGGGTTTTTTTGTTTTGTTTTTTTGTTTTTTTGGTTTTTTTTTTGACAGAGTCTTGCTCTGTCACCCAGGCTGGAGTGCAGTGGCACGATCTCTGCTCACTGCAAGTTCCGCCTCCCGGGTTCATGCCATTCACCTTCCTAGCTGGGACTGCAGGCACCTGCCACCAAACCTGGCTAATTTTTTTTTTTTTTTGTATTACTAGTAGAGATGGTGTTTCACCGTGTTAGCCAGGATAGTCTCAATCTCCTGACCTCGTGATCCACCCTCCTCGGCCTCCCAAAGTGCTGGGATTATAGGTGTGAGCCACCGCACCCGGCCTATTTAGAGCTTTTTAAGGAAAATAAAAAGATATCTTAGGGTTGGCAGATCTGCTTAGGGGGAAAATAATTGTTCTCACCCATGTGGAATAGTGTCACTGTGTCACAGGATGGGCCTGGCCATTTGTGCCCATGCAGCCTCTTTAGCTCTGATCTCTCGAAGCTGAAAGTGAGATGGAGAAAGGGTGCTCATGGGAGTCAAAGACAAGGAGAACTTTCTTAAGACCGAGTCCCCCACTGCTGGAGAGGTGTGCCATGAGAGATGGCAAATTGTTATTTCCTAGCTACTTTTAATAAGTAGTTTTTAAGCTCTGTGTGTATGGAGTCAAAACATATCAGGGGAGAAAGGGGCAGGAGAGAAAGAGCGAAGGTGTGGGGGCAGCTGAGCAATGAGAACCTGAAACTCTTGACATGCTTCCTGACAGTAGAGGTTGGTAAGGGAGATAACTGAGTTCTTTTCATGTCCAGCAAATATTCCCAGCGTTGCTTTTGCTCAAGGTGACCTCACTCTTTCCAACTGACTCCTGGCACAGGAAGTCGCCTGGAAATCAGACTCCGAGGTAGGGCTCTGCGTGGAAACCCTCTCTGAGAGGGGAAAGGCAGTGAGAACACACGATCTCATTGCCCAGCCCAGTGCTGAGTGGGGGATTGTGTCATCATCCCCTGTTAGAAGACCCTCCATTGCTGCCATAAAGGCACCAGACCCCGGCTGCGAAGGCCAAAGGCTCCATGCAGGTGCGCCCAGGGGTTCTCCTCGGGACAGTCTGCTGCAAGCCCACGTTACCTTCACAACAAACCTCAGTGAAAAGCAGCTCTTAGGTATAAACAGCCTCTCTCCTGCCTGCTGACGCTTGTCCTTGATAAATCAAAACATTACTAAATCCGTGCTGAGGTGCGCGAGCGACATAAAGGGCCCCATTGTTCCCCAGCAGCTGGCGGCACACGCGCTCGCGGGGCCCATTGTCTCCACGCAGGCAAGCAGGGCTCACACCGCCTGGTTGTTGAACCATCCACCACATTCGCAGCGGCTGAGTCACCCCAGCCACAGGGGCCTCCAGCGACCCGGCCGGGTGTGTTAAGATCTGTGAATTAAGATCTGTGTCAGGTTCTCCCCCTCATTAGGACTGAACTCCTTTATTTCCAGTGATAATTGCTACATATGCTCACACATGATTTATTGTTGTTGATGGCAACTTATCCTCAGAAAGTTTGCCAAAGGGCGTTGACTGTTATTGATATGTACATAAAGATGATAAATGAATAACTGTACCCACCAAATTGCTACCAGTTATGATTAGTTATCCCCTTGTTTTATTTTGAGGGGATTAGGAGGTGCACAGTCGCCCCGAGTGATCCTAGCATTCCTGTCTGGTGAGCACCGGCATTGGAGGTGTTCTCACACGTGTACGGCGATGCCAGGGAGCGATCCGCAGACGATTTAATAAAGACTCCAGCTCGGATTTCAAAGAGCCAGGCAGACACTCATGCTTTGGCATACTTTGCATTGCTGAGTTTGTGGAGTAGACAATTCCACATTTTGTCCTTTTAATGAGTGTCTCTTATTTTTTTAACTCTACGTTCCAGGCAAATAAGGCACCAGCCTGTTCTTAATAGGATAACATTTTTCTCAGCTTTGGTAATCGGCTTGCTACCCCATTTACAAAGATTGGACCTGTTTGCAGTCAGCTGGTCCAGCAGGGTGGGCGTCTTTGGGAGCAGGTATACTGCATTAAAAAGCCTAAGGACAGAGAGATTGCAGCCACCGTAGCTGAAACCCCAAAAAGAACATCGAGCTCACTTTGGCAGAATTTCCCAATGATTTTCTTTCAAAAGGGCCTTTCAACCTGATGTCAGTCTTTAAGTGAATCAGACACCAAATAAGAGCTAAGGATGCCTGGTATGATGACTTCATGATATTTAGAAAATCACTCTGTTCTGTTCACTCTAAACATGATGGCCCATGTCTGTCCTGCCCACTCTACAGGTTTGAGCCATTGAAGCTTAGGAAAGGCCATAACAAATAATTCAGTTGTATGTTTAGGAGTAAATGTGATCATCCATCCCAACCCACTTGTTCTGTGTACGAGGAGGCCACTGGTTCTGAGCAAGAGACAGGCCAGATCTTTTTTAGGCTCAGCTGCTCGGCAAGGGACAGGGCCAGAGAGAGATCTGGCGGTCCTGCCTCTCCCAGCATAAGCCCCATTTCAACACTGTGGATCGAGACAACCCTCTTGATTGATTGTGCCTACGTGAAAGTTGTCATTTTATGTAAAGATAAGTCAACATACGTCAGAAAAATAAGAGATGTCTCAAGAGATGCTTTCTACGCAAATGAAAGACGCATCACCTACTGTAGTTCCCGGGATGTAAAAGTCACACCCAGCTTAAGGGAGCCTTGCAGGTGTGGGAGGTCACTGCACTGGGTGGCTTCGGAGCGGCCACAAGGACTGCTAGCCACCAGGCTGCTGGTGCCACCCTCTTCTGTTCAGTCACAAGAAAGCCTCCTTGGGTCTGGGAGGAGGGCAACTTGCATTTCAAGAGTGTCCAGCCGATGCCAGGCGCATCCATCTGAAGACAGGAATGGTCTGTCCTCCCGTTTATCAGAGAGGAAGCTGTGGCCGCTGGAGGTTCGGCATCTGGTGAGAAGGAGGGTCGGTTCTTGACCCAAGGCCTGTGATGCATTTAAGAAGATTCAGGTGCAGTGCAGTGGCTCACGCCTGTAATCCCAGCACTTTGGGAGCCTGAGGCGGGCAGATCATGAGGTCGAGAGATCAAGGCCATCCTGACCAACATTGTGAAACCCCGTCTGTACCAAAAATACAAAACTTAGCTGGGTGTGGTGGTGCGTGCCTGTGATCCCAGCTACTCAAGAGGCTGAGGCAGGAGAATCGCTTGAACCCTGGAGGCCAAGGCTGCGGTGAGCCAAGATTGGGGCACTGCACTTCAGTCTGGTGACAGAGCGAGATTCCGTCAAAAACAACAACAAAACAAAAGCAATTTAAGAAGGTTCTCCTATTTCTTTTTTGGTTTTGTTTTTGCATTTTTTGAGACAGAGTCCTTGTCGCCCAGGCTCCAGGCTGGAGTACAGTGGTGCAATCTCGGCTCATTGTAACCTCCACTTGCCAGGTTCAAGTGACAAGCAATTCCTCTGCCTCAGCCTCCCGAGCAGCTGGGATTACAGGCACACACCACCACACCAGCCTCATTTTTGTATTTTTGGTAGAGATGAGGTTTCTCCATGTTGGCCAGGCTGGTCTCAAACTCCTGACCTCAAGTGGTCTGCCAGCCTTGCCCTTCCAATGTGCTGGGATTACGGGTGTGAGCCACCACTCCCAGCCTGGAAGGTTCCCCATTTCTAATTGAGAATTCCTTCTGTTTTAGGAAAGGTTAACCAGACTTGTTTTAATCCTGCGGTAAGACGTGCAGACATGGGAATGACTGTAGAAAGGAAGACTTTACACTCACAGATCCCTGGCAATGGGGCACAGCACACTGTGAGAGGCCACAGGGGAAGCACCAGGGTGGGCCAGGAGGGAGCAGGAGCGGGGTGAGGTGGGGGGGCCTAGGAAGGGCAGGCTTAGTGCTGGCTAGTGCGAACCATCTCAGTGGGCTGAGTGGGGCTGCCCCGACTTGTATGCTACCTGATCTAGAGCTGAGTGGGGCCAGGCAGATGATGGCTGGGAGTGTCAGAGCCCAGACAGGGAGGGGGTGGGCTCTGGACAGGTCGTTGTGTCTTTGAAAGGGGTGTTCCCATTGGAATTGTTTGTGTCTGCAGTGCCCACTGCAGCTCTTCCTGGGTGGTCGAGGCATGACACGGCCGTGGCCATGGTCAGCACTTGGTGAGGAGGTGGTGCCTGCACGTGTACCTCCTAGGGAGGCCCTTGGCTGAGGTGCTGCTGGCCATTTGGGAGATAATGTGAGGTGAGGCAGATGGAGGCCTTCAGAGACAGGTGGTTTAATAGAAGCCCGGGTATACACAGAACCAGTGGGTTGGGAGGGATGACCACATTTACTGCTTAAACATACAACTCGAGTCTCTGTTACAGCCTCTCTTGGGCTTCAATAGTTCAAGCCTGTGAAGTGGGCAGAGCAGACACAGGCCATCATGTTTAGAGACTGACAAATGGGAGGAAAATTTGAGACAGTGTGTGAAAGGTTGAGAGAAAAGAGAGCTTAAGGAAAGCCCACATCCGAGTGGTGAAAATCACTTTTTTTCTACGTAAAATCCTGTGAACCCACCACACTCCTCAGAGCATCAAGCAGCGAACCAGCGTGGGATGAGAAGCACCAGAGCGCACACGCATCCCCCTGGCCTCGATGCAAAAGTAAACACAGTGAGTGCCGCTGAGAGACAAAGGGGAAAGGGGAGGCTCCAGGGAGGCCGCGGGCTCAGCCCGGCCCGCAAAGGCAAAGCTGCCCACAGCCACCACCCCAAAAGCTCAGGACAAATGCTTCCCCCAAAAAACTGATGCATCCAGGAATTCTTCGTTTACCCAAGGGCATTTAGGAATTGCATTTTCTCTTCGGCTTTTCTCTCCTAGAATCAAGGCCTTCCTTTTTCTAGAAATCAGACAAGTAAATGCAAGCAAACACAGAAAGCTTGCATTATGTGAACATTTCGATCATTTCTGCAATCATAAAAGACAGGAGAAGAAACTCCCCCTGGACTGAGGACCCAGAGCATTCCCCATCCAAGTTAGTTTTCTGTTTCTGCAGAAGTAAGTATCGCCAGCTATGCAGCATTGGTTTAGGATCTGACAGCTCCTGTGAGTCAGTCTGGGCAGGGCTTAGCTGGGTCTTCTGTTCAGGGTTTGTCTAGGCTGCAGTCAAGGTGGCTGCCGAGCTGCATTTCCACCAGGAAACTCAGCTAGGAAGAGGCTCCCAGGCGTGGATGGGATTGGTGGAACTCAACCTCCTGTGCCTGCAAGACTGAGGCCCTCAGCTCTAGAAGCCACCTCTTCCATACCCAGCCCACAACATGGCCGTGTGCTTACTCAAGGCCAGCAAAGAAGTGTCGTTCTCTTTTCAGAAGAGCCCAGACCCTCTTCTAGGGTTCTCACCTGATTAGGTCAGGCCCACCAAAGGCAGTTTTCCTTTTAATTGATTCAAAGCTCAACTGATTTGTGACCTGAATAATAAATGTAAAATGTCTTCATCTTGGTCATATGTTCTGGGCTAAATTGTATATTCCCCACGAAATGTATATGCTGACCTAATCCTAACCCTCAGTACCTCAGAATGTGAGTGGATTTGGAGACAGATCCTTTAAAGAGGATATTACAGTTATCTGAGGCCATGTGGGGTGGGTTCTAATCCACTATGGCTGCTGTCCTTATACAAAGGACACGTTTGGAGACAGACGTACAAACAGGTAGAACGCACCGTGACAGTGAAGGCAGAGACTGGGGTGACGCTTCCACCAGCCCAGGAACAACAAGAGTTGCCAGCGACTACCAGGAGCTCGAACAGAGGCCTGGAGCAGATTCAGAAGAGGAGGTCAGGACACAGACACAGAGCACACAGAGAGAAGACGCTGCCTACCTGCCCAGGAGAGAGGCCTCAGGAGGGAATGGCCACGCTGACCCCTCTCTGGCTTCAGCTCCAGCACCGTGAGACGACAAATGCCCATCGTTCAAGCCCCAGGCTGTGCGGCTGTGTTGTTACGGCGGCCCTGGCTGAGGAATGCATCCTACAAAGTCACCTAATCATCATGGAAGCCAAATCCACAGGTCTGACCACACCCCAGGGGAAGGGTGTACTTAGGCCTGCACGTCAGGAACTGCAAATCTTGGGGCCCGTCTCGAAGCTCCCCCTGCCTCACCCTACACGTCTCTGAAGTGCTTGTGGGCTGCATCACTGGGCTGTGCGAAGCCTGACATGCGAAGTACCAGTCACCACCACAGACCAAACTTCTTCTCCCCCTCCTCCTGCACCTGCAGATGTGTGCCATAGACTGTGACCAATAACCACTGGAGGTGAAGATGCCAAGGCACTTCCACAACAGATCCAGACATTGGAACAGATTCCTCTGCAGTGAGTGCTGGGGTGGAACCATGGCGGGTACTGATTGGGGTTTTACAAATTGTAAAGTTAAGTCATAGAATGGTTAAGCAACATTTTGCAAGATGATGTCGTCAGTTGGGGAATGCTGGAAAAGAGGAGACAAAGTCTCTAGGTGTGTTGCTGGAAGCCCCAGAGCAGTGGGCAGTAGCTACCTGTGTTGCGTTTTAACTCTCAGCAAGCATGCCAAGGGACACACCACTTATGCAGGGCACAGGAGCTAGGACACCTTCCCCAGGTCAGACGCCAGGGCCTAGGCCCTCCATGCAACCTGAAAATCATGGGATGCCAGAGATCTCACTATGACACTCAGGACACCTCCTGTAACAGCCAGTGTCCCCCAGGGGCCACTTAGTGACCTGCCCATGTATCAGTGACTAAGCTCTGTGGGCCTGAGTGTCACTGCTGCAGCCCTGTGGGGAGAAGGCTCTTCCCAAAGACATGGCAGAGCTGAGCCCCCCAGGTCCTCTCGAACCAGAGGAGCCTGCAGATGCCCAGGAACCGCAGGGTGTGGTGAGCTGCATGGTGCTGCAGGTGCCAGGTGACCAGTGTCAGAGAAGAGCATTGCTCTTGCACGATAATTGCCCTAAACACAAACTCAAAGCTCCTGGCCGGTCATTGTCCTCTGCGATCTGCAGGACCCCGAAGCCTCCCGCAAAGCCCACACTGAAAACAAAAGTCTCCTGTTGGAAGGTGCTTTTCTCATCCCTGGGGTGGTGCTTTCAAGCATCAGTATTTAAAGAATAAGCTTTAATGGCTGTTCTCTGGCCAGTGTGTTTCCTTCGCTTGAACTGGAGTGGCGTTCACAGCCGAGGAGCGGGACCTGCGAGTGGGCAGCTCTCTGGACCCCCAGCTCCATGCTACTGAAGCAGGCCAGGCTCGTTTTCTGCCAGAACCCCGGATCGGGGATCAGCCGGAGCTGCTATGGGTCCAGATGGTCTCTCCCCAGCCCTTGGTGACTCTGAGGCTCCCAAAGATCTAAGACAGGAATGTCCCCTGTAGAATTCGAAGACTCTATGTGCAGGCGGCAGGTGCTATCCTTGCTGTGGGAGCCTCTCTGGGAGCACCCTGATGGCGGGCAATTAAGAAGGGCCTCTGGTCTGGTGCCTCGTGAATACGTGGCACCTGTGTGTGGGGAGATAAGCTGGGAGATTTATCTGCACGTGTGGGTACAAGGCAGCCAATGGGCACTTGTTCTGTGAGCGCAGATACCACTGAGATAGCAGTGCTGGAAATAGGCAAATGAATATCTCCGCTCTGCCGCTGCGGGAGCCTCGGCCACTGCAGGAGAGCTCTGCGTCCTTCTGACCCAGGAGAAGAACGGGCGGCAGATGCTGGGGAACACGTGCAGGCTCAGAGTACAGCTCTGGGGATGGCGATTTTCCAAAGAGAGTGGAGATGACCTTCTGCTGGCTCACCGCCGCCAAACGAACCTTTCTAAAGCATGCTCTTCACACAGCTGTCCAGCCAACGGCCTGCAGTGGCTCCAGGAGAAACCTGGGATTCTGGTGCAGCGTGTACAGGTCCCCTGCCCACCTCCAGCCCTGCACCCACACTCTCCTCCAGGGAAATGCAGCCAGGGCTGCTCCATGCCTGTCCTCACACCCGGAGGTTATTCCTGCTCCCCACAGCGCCCGAGGACGGCTGCCCCAACACTAGTGAAATCCAGCCACCCCACTTCCTGGCTTAATTTCCAACTCCTTCAAGATATTAGTCCTGACTCCTCCACCTGTGACTCCTGGACCACTGGGTACACCACTCACTCGGGTTTGTTTGTTTAAATCTCATTTTGGTTTTTTATCACACTGATTTATTTGCTGAAGTCTTATCTTCTTATCTAAATCATAAACGTACAGTTGAGTTGTGAATTCTGTACAATGTGCCATGTTTTAGAATTCATTCGTATTCCCCCCCCAGTGCTTGGTGTATTTCTCAGTGAAGTCAATAATAAGCATCAAATGGATGTCATTGGATAAGATTCCAAAGTCCATTGATCACAGGGTTGACTCTCTTTTATGACAGGACCCTAAATCCCGAGAAGGTGCCAGAATTCACCTTCTGGGACTTAGATTGGTCGGGAGGCAACCCTAGTCACTTTGGAGATTTGAGGTATTTTAGCAGAGCTTCAAATAACCTAGACTAGATTAGTTCCCCATTATAGACACCTGAGTAGGCCAGAGACTCTATTCCCTCTCAACGAGTTCTCACAGATATGCAGAGAAATGCAAGATACAGAGGTGAGCGTAAAAGACAGGGCTAACAAAAAGCAATTTTTATAGAAACTGGAAGCTTCTTCTCGTCCCTTTTTCCTGCTCTCTTTGGCACTGTTCGGCATGCTGGGAGATAATGGAGAAGGCCCCAGAGGGCTGGTGTGGCTCCGAAAGTACACAGTCAATAGGTGGTGATGTGAGGGCCGGAGCTGACCTATGGGGGCCATGCCTGCCTGTGCGTCTCACACCCCTTCCCGCCACCTGTGTCAGCCTCTTGCTGTCAGGACAGGGCCGATAGTCAGAGGCCCCCAGCCCTCCCTGAAGGTGGCAGGGCTGGGAGTGGGGGGCATGGCTCCACAGTGCCAACAACCCTCTGATCTGCCATTGGGCCTGGAGGAAAGCAGACAGCAAGGCCAGGACACTGCATGCCCCACGTGAAGGCAGCTTTCAGTAAAGGAAGAACAGATCCAGCAAAAGCCTTCCAAGAGCCACCCCAAGCCCTGGCAGCCCCACACCAGATGAAGGTAACGGGGCCAGAGACTGTGGGCCTGGGTGGCTGGGCTCCTTCTCCCAATAGAATAACTGAAGATCTTCCCACAATTCATATATCAAGTGCTATATTAACACTTTGCCCATAGACCAATAAATTAAAATAATCTGGGGCAAAAGACTTTCTAAAAGAGCTCAAACGAAATAAAAACTGAAAAAAAATCTTCTCAACTGCCTGAATTGTGGTAAGAATTAGACAAATCTGTGGAATCCAGAGTTTTCACCCTGGCCATTACAGAAGATCCAAAGATAAGAAAATGCTATTTGGCGAATCACAGCAGACCACATGGCCTGTCACTGAGGAATCAGACCAGAGAATATTCCTCTGCCTTCTTCCCTTGCTGTGCAGTCCCAGAGAGGCGGAATAACTTCTTCCCGGAGAAACTGCAGAAGATGACAGCTGCCCTGAATTAAGGCGTAGATTTCCCTTGGCAAACAGCACCGGAAGGAACCAGCGCTTTTTTCCCAGGATTGGAAGGGAAATGAGATCACATTTTTGTTATTTTTAAAAAATTTCTTCCAGTGTTTAAAATATTTATCAGAGTGAAGAGCACTCAAGATTTTATTAGAATAACTCGAAGTCACCAGAGCATCAAAATATGCAGAAAGGTCCTATTTCTTTTTTTTTTCTTTCTTTCTTTCTTTCTTTCTTTCTTTCTTTCTTTCTTTCTTTCTTTTCTTTCTTTCTTTCTTTCTTTCTTTTTCTTTCTTTCTTTTTCTTTCTTTCTTTTTTCCTCTTTCTTTTTCTTTCTTTCTTTCCTTCCTTCTCTCTCTCTCTCTTTCTTTCTTTCTCTCTTTCTTTCTCTTTCTTTACTTTTTTTTTTTTTTTTTTTTTTGAGACAGTCTTGCTCTGTCACCCAGGCTGGAGTGCAATGGCATGATCTCAGCTCACTGCAAGCTCCACCTCCCAGGTTCAAGCGATTCTCCTGCCTTAGCCTCCTGAGTAGCTGGGATTACAGGCACCCACCACCACATCCAGCTAATTTTTGCACTTTTAGTAGAGATGGGGCTTTGCCATGTTAGTCAGGCTGGTCTCCATCTCCTGACCTCAGATGATCCACTCAGCTCAGCCTCCTAGAGTGCTGTGATTACAGGCATGAGCCACCTGGTCCGGCAGAACGATCCTATTTCTGAAGGACCAAGTTTATCCCAGAACGTGCTCATTAGGATGGAAATTGGGCTTAACTGACTCTGACCTTGGTCAAGGTATTTTTTCCTTTATTTCTTAAAGGGAAAGATGCTATGGGATGGTCTGTCCTCACTACGGCTGCACCTTTTACACATGCTCTAACACTCAAAGGAGGGTTTTGTGTTAAGAACAGAGATTTAAACCATCAGTGAAAAATTAGATGAAGAAGGAAATAAGTCTTGTTAGCAGTCTTTACATGTGATTGTCGTTGTTTTAGCCTTGATCATGTGTTTTAGAATATGGGGTTCAGGGGCACAGCAGGGATCGCTCCTAATGGATGTTTCAGGGGTTAAGGAATGGAGATGAGGGCCTCTCCCTGCTCATACATCGTAGGCCCTGTTCTTCTTTATGAAGCATCCTGGAGGCTCGGGGGTGTCTTCCAACGTAGAGGAGGCTGTCCGTGGGGCGAGGAGCTCATACTGCAGACCCTGAAGCCACAGGATGCCTGGGCTCCTGGAATTGAAGACCCCTCTACATAAGTCAAAGTCTTATCTTCTGGGCCCACCCTGTAGATGGCATGTTGATCAAGGCCTCTGGTGGGTCGGATTGTGTTTCTCAGAAGTATGTGTTGAAGCCCTAACCCCTGGTACCTTGTGAATGTGGCCTCATTGGAAGTTGGGTCTTTGCAGATGCCATTAGCTGAGCTGAGGCCACACTGGATTAAGGTGGTCCCTAAGGCCACGGCTGGTGTTCCTACAAAGAGAAGACAGAAACGCAACAGGGACACACAGGGAGGGACAGCAGAGGCAGCAAAAGACTGATGCTTCCGTGAGAGAAAGGCAGCCCAGGACAGCTGGCGACCCCCGGGGGACCTGGAGAAGGCCAGAAAGGGTCCTCCCCTGGGCCCTCCAGAGAGACCTTGGCCCTAAGACACCTTCATTTCAGACTTCTGGCCCCCCAGGACTGTGAGAGTACATTTCTGTTGCTTTAGGTCACCCAGTTTACGGTAATAAGTTTGTGCAGGCCTAGGAAACCAGCATAGACCAGTTCCAGAAGTTCCACAACCTTAGGCAAGTCTGTCTTCTCTGCTCTCGTTGGTTTCTTTAAGGTGGTTTTTCTTTTTTACACCGAGTTTCCTGTCCTGAAAGCCCGTGCGGCTGGGGGTGGACTCCAGCAGGTGGTGAGGGAGGTGGCGGTGGGCTACACTTACCAACATCTCTGAAGCAACATCTATGCAGTGCGGGAAACAAGAGAACAGAGGTAATACTTCAGTCGGCAATCCCCAACACTGGACAAAGGAATAATAAACAACAAAGTTGCATAGAAAGATGCTTATTAAATAAACGGTGTTTTTCTCATTTATTTTCTGCCAGAATCAGCCTCTTCAATGTTGAAATATTTCAGTTATCCTCAACTTTTGCCATTCCTTATTTTTCTTACAGTTTTTTTTCAAAGTGGGTACAGATGCAGAGCTACTTCCCTGCAGGATTAACGTGTGCCTAGGGCAGAAGGCAGAGGGCTTCCCCTGGGCCCTGAGTAGAGCAAGAGTGTGAAGGCGCTCAGATTTCTACCACAGTTACGAGATAAAAACAGAGACCAGGACACATCCTGGCATCCTGAGGCTTGCGTCTTGTCTGAGTCCCATCCTACAATTCATTTTTCCTAGACTCCAGAGCCCCTGAACTCAGCGCCCCAACCCCCCCCACCCCACCACACACTTTCTGCAGGACACGAAGGTTCCCGAAGACACAGACAGTTTCCTTTCAGCAGCCTCAGGTCAGGGGGAGTGCTAGCAGGGCAGCCTGGGGTCAGGAGAATGCAGTCGGGCCTACGGGGCAGAGGGGCTGAGCATATTGTTCCCCGGAGCGACCTTTCTCTGGTCCTGATCCATCTTCATTCCTGCAATTAGGCTCTCCCGACGTGCAAAGAAAGTGTTGCTATGACACACATTGGCAAATCAAGGCAAATTTGAGGCCTGGTCATTTAAGTGGTAGGTCCATTGTTCCTGGTTGTGTAATTGGTGATCCAGAGGGCCATAAAACTGCCGGCAGTTAGAGGGCTGGGGGGATTGAAAGCGGGCCCTCTACCCCATGCGGCTTCTAGGCGAGGCTGTAACTTTCACCCTCCCATGAACCAGAGTTTATGGAAAGGCCTCATGACAAGCCTCTTGCTTAACCTCCAGAAGGAGGGGGAAAAAAAAAGGGAAAAATCAAAACTAAAGAGAATTAATGAGGCTTCACATATTGTCCGGTTTCCTTTGTTGTTAAAAAAAAAAATCGGGGTGAAAACAAAGTAAGAAGAGAGTGCTGGAGGAGAAACCATTAATATCGGGTTGTAAATTCCACAAAACATTAACTTCCTTACATGGCAATCACCACTGTCATTGGCAGACGGGAGGTTCCACCTTCTCATCACTTACCGGTTGTGCAGGAATCAGCACTTTCTGCTTATGGCAAAGGTCACATCCCGATAACGGGTCCCAGTTAATATGAAATGGGGAAACTGTGGCTTCCTTTGCCAGGGCACCAGGGCGGGGGCTGGTTGTCACTGGGTCTCTCTTTTTGTTTAGCACCACACCTGCGAATGTGCACAGCAGCCGCGCTGTGCCCTGGGGTGTGTGCCTGCGTGCACTCAGCCCTGCTACGCATTTTCCCTCTCTGGATCTTTTTTTTTTTTTCAGCAGCACTCTACAGAAAAAGCTTGGAAGTTCACCATGTAAAAAGCACAGTTTTTTTTTTTTGTTTGTTTTTGTTTTAGAAATCATAGCAGTTTTATATAAAATTTCAAAATGACTTGAGACAAAATTTAAATAATGTATATAAATATGAAGATGAACATCGGCGCTTTCAACACTGACAAAATCCTAAAACAATATGATATATATATATTTAAGCCAAGTTTCCTATTTTTACAACATAGTTTAAAACTAGATTTATAAAAAAATTACATAGGAAAATAGAGTTAATTATTTGAGTGTTCTCAAATATATGGCTCTGATGGTCGATTACTTAAGTGTTTTTATCATTAATCCATATACAATGCAGCAAATAGACATATTAATTATAACATTTTCCTTCAGTTAATAGTTTATTTACTGTCATAGAAGTTCCATGAAAGGTCATCGCCTAAGGAACTCTGCAAGTTAGAGTCAAGCAAATTCTGAACACTTGGTCAAAGAAACGTGAAAATGCCAGGTCATGGCACAATGAATATATATACATATATGTATGTGTGTGTATATATATAAATATTATATTTATTTATATAAATAGTATATATTTATATATATACATATTTATATATAAATATTATATATATATTCATATATATAAATATATATATATAAAACCCAGAAGGTGGTATACATCAGATAAAGATAATCTTAACTAAGCACCACAGTAACTTTTTAGGCAAATGGTACCATACTTGTGAGAACTGTGATTTCTTTTCAACTAAAAGATCACAAGCTAAGCCTGAGGTTAAGCAAGTTCTTTTGATTGGATTGGTTTGGATTTGATTTGGTTTGGTTTCATTGCACTATGTCAGAATAGTTCAGAGTCATCATATGGAAAAAATAATCAACAAATAGAGTATTTGACGCGTGCCAATGTGCTACAGGCATCTCAGCATCTCCAGGGCGCCCTCCTCCAAGAAGCCCTTTGCATTACACCATCCCTGCAGCCCAGCTCGGAAACCCCAGGAGGAGTGCCTCCCCATGGCCACCTGGAGAGGTCTCCCTAGGAAGAGCTGTGCCACTTTTGAGTGGAGGCCATGCGGGGCCCATGGGAGCATTGTTTATGGGGAAAGGGTCTGCTCTGGCCCATCAGAGAGGAGACCAGCTCCTGGAGGAGCCATCTCAGGAGTTACCTTGGACCGTGGTTGGAGGTTTCATCTCTAATGCAAGTTAGGTTTTCATACGTTGATCAAGGTTAGAATGACAGGAGAATGTCAAGTTTTCTAGATACTCACCTAAAGACTGTAGGTTTTTAAAAGAACATAAGCTGTGTAGCGAGTCATAGCTATCTATTTGTACCCCCAAAAATGAGGGCTTGCTTTTTTTCAAAATAAAAAGTGTGAGACCCTTTTCCTTTCCTTAAATTTAACTCCCCTGCCCACCCTCTTGTAAACCAAATACTCAAAATTACCTTATTGTGTTCACTTGAAAGCTAGAATTGCTGGCCTGGATTTAGGAGACCTGGTGATGCTGCCTGCGCTGTGCTGGGCTCAGCTGTCTGAGAGAGTCCCTCTTCTTCCATGGCTCTATCAGCAAGCAGGCATGAGAACCTCCCCATCACACCAGGTCATGGAAATGTAGGAAGCGCCAGTGTTGCCCTGGGAGAACCGGGACAATACTTGGGCATGTAGGAACACACATGTGCAGGTGCACTCACACACACCCTCCAGAGTGGCACACTAAAGGATGAAAACCTATATAACAAGTCATGATCAGAAAGCTTCTCGGGAGAATTTGAAAGGAGGATTCAGACTTTGGCAACAGAGAAGACTGAGTGAATATACCTGATTCTCCTGCTCCAAATACACAGAAACAGTTAACAAAATATAATTGTTAAAAATTCATAGGTAATTCCTGGAATACAGTTGTGATGGCTGGAGCTCTAGGAACTATCTTGCACCATGAGGATCATTGTGAGCAAACAGAAGTGTAGATTCCTGAATACCTAGTGGAATAAAAGTGCCATTCCAACTGCTCACTTCTGGACCTTACCTGAAAGAGAAATAAACTTCTAATTTGTTTAAGCCATTAAAAAATAAAAATACAATAATTTTCAAAAATAAAAATTCATAGCTAAAAATACATTTGGGGAAAACCAGGTAGACAGGACATCTCTCTATTACTTTTGTAACTTCCTTTGAGTTTATAATTCTTTCAAAATATAAAGCTTAACATACACATAAATCTCTGAGCTCAAATGAAACATCTTTACTAGGAAGGGAATTTAAAATAAAAAAGAAATGTAAAAATTGAGTTTAGGCTAAATCTATTAACTTCCACTGCAGTGCCCAGGTTATCTGGCGCAGATATCACAAGTCAGAGGCTGGGCTTTCACAAACCAAGGTGCTCTGGCCTCAGTCCCAGTTAAGACAAGGATCTGATACTGAAACTCCCACATTAATGCATAACCCATCAAGTGTTACCACAAGAGAAAACAGACTCACTGCTTCAGGAAAAAAAAAAAAAAAAAAAAAAAAAAAAAAAAAAAAATCCAAGGTGGCATGATATTTACCTAGGAATTGTTTTAAAAAAAAAAAAAAGTCTCTTAAAACCAAGTAAACCCCAAGCCTGTCCCACAAAACTATGTGGGGTCAGCACTTTTATTCCCTGTGAACTTGTGTATCCAGAGCTGAGCCAGCTGCAGACATCAGAGAAGCTCATGTCTTGCTCCTCTGTGGGGACCTGCACTAGGCTGAACACATATTGTTACTGAAAACAAGCCAAAGGGAAACAAAACCAGGAAAAAAATAGCATGCAAAACAAAAACAAGCCAAAAAATGACCCCAAGAACTGCAAGGTTTTGAACAATCTAAAAAATTATTAAAATAAGAAAAATTATCAAAGAGAGAAAATGATATGGTAACTCCTCAAAAACATAAACTTGGTATTACGGTGTGATCAAGCAATTTCACTTCTGAGTAAATACCCAAAAGCGTGAAGAGGCAGGTCTCAAATAGACATTTGTACATCAATGGGTTTAGCAGGATTATTTGCAGTAGCCAAAGATGGATACAACTGAAGAGTCCATCATCAGATGAATAAATAAACAAAACATGGTCTGTCCATACAATGGGATATTACTCAGCCTCAAAAAGGAAGGAAATGGGCACATGTTACAACCTGGATAAACCTTGAAGATATTACTAAATGATATAAGCCAGACAGAAAAGCACAAATATATAATTCCATTTAGATGAAATATCTAGAATAGGAACATTCATAGAGAAAGAGGATTAGAGGTTACCAGGGACTGTGGGGAAGAAAAGGATAGGGAGTTAGTATTTAATGGAGACAGAGTTTTAGTTTGGGATTAAATAAATGGTGGCAATGGTTGCATGATAATGTGAATGTATGTAATGCCATAGAACTGTGCACTTAAAAATGGTTAAATTCATAGAGTGTTATGTATTTTAACACAATTTCTGAAAAGTTATCAAAGAGAATAAAAGAATAATGAGAAAAGCTTCAATGAAAGAATAAAAATGTAAGTTTCCATCATTCAAGTAAAACAATTTTTACACTGTAAGAGTGAAACGAAGTTGCCTGAATTTTTAGAAATCCCCTACTTTCCAATAGGGACAACAGTAACTAACACGATAGTGCTGCGGTGTGTTCAGTGTTTGACATGTGTGATTTCATAACCACACTAACTTAGAAAGTATGTACAATTAATGCTCCCAGTTTATATGTGTAGACACTGAAGCTTAAGCAGGTAAAATAAGTGCACCTATATTCTTAATAAGCTATTAAACGGAAATTGGAATTCAAATTGTTCTGGCATTAAGCCTTAAGTCAAAACAACAGGTGAGGTGGGTGTAGCACAGTCATCCAAATAGGGACTATCGGCCCTCATGAAGCTTTGCCCTTTCTAGAGAGTTTTTATAAAAATTTCTTTCCCCAAACTGAATACGGAAGTTTAATTATCTAAGCCAGGGCATAGTTAAAAATAAAAGTGAGTTTAGTAGGTAAAGGCGATGAAGGGGAGTGGTGTCAGACCCATAAGACCATGTGACCTTGACTGTAGCAAGAACTCTGCAGGCTCTGCAGATGGGAGAGCAGTGGCCAAACACATTCTCCAGATCCAGCATCGAGCCAGGGGCTTCAAAGGTGTACGTTTAGCTCCTTTGGGGCATAGGTATCTTTCCATTTATTTTGTAGATGAGAGAAGCTGAATGTCTTGTTTATGACCAGAAGGCTACCTAAGTGGCAAACTGAGAGTGCAGGTCTCCTGAGCCCTAGAATGGTTTCCTGCAACACAAATATTCAGACTACGACCAAATCACTGGTCAGAAATTTACAGTGGGCTGAATGAATGTCCCCAGACGGTAGGACCAAGGTGCCTAAATATGCCTGTATGATGGAGTTGTTGAGGTTGGATGGGACTGTTCTAGCCTCCATGGGCTGCTGTTACAAACTGCCACAAACTGGGAGGTTTAACATAATGGACATGTGTTATCCCCCAGTCGCGGAAGTCAGAAGTCCAAAATCAAGATGTTGACAGGGTCATGCTCCCTCAGAAGGCTCTCGAGGAGGCTCTTTCCTCATCTCTCCCAGTTTCTGGTGACTGCAGGCATCCCTTGGCTTGGGGCTGGATCACTCCAATCTCTGCCTCTATGGTCACACTGTCCCCTGAACTTCTTGTCTTTTCCTCTGGGTATATGTATAAATGAGAAAAAAAAATGCCATTTTTGGAAGTGGTCACATTTTGTACCCTAACCTTACACTTTGGATCCTGCTGAGACCTTAGTCAAGTTATTTGTCTATAAGAAAAGAGGTGTGGTGGGTATAGGCTCTAAAAAGAATAAGGAAGATGAAGCAAGGCCATGACCTCAGGGAAGTCCATTGAAGCTTCCTCGTGGAAAGCAGGGTTAATCTCCTCAGACAAGGGTGGAACAGTTGTTTTTACGGGCAAAGAAGATTCCTCAGAATTTAGGGGTTCAATGTCTCTGGCTTCATCAGAATCTTCTCATATATCCTCATTCCATTTTTATGACCCCATTTCTTCCTAATTAACACTCTCACTCTGACACTAGACACACTTCCTAGTTGGGAATTCAAATTGGGTTATATTTCAGCAACTCATACTGAGCCTCTGAGTTGTACTCTTAGAAATCTCAGCAGCTATAGCTACAGGAGATAAAGATTTCTTCCAGGGAAGATGTAGAAACTTTCAGGTCACCTATGCAGAGCTAAGCTCATTATTTTCATTCCCCACTTTTTCCAGCATAGTTTAGAGCAACCAGTCAACTTCATCAAACCTCTCAGTTTGACTAAAATGTTCTAAGGTTTCCTATACACAACCAATCAGAACATTGCCTCTTAGAAGCACTCGATTAAAAGTATTTAATGGTGATATTTTGCATATCTCTATTTCAACATTACACCATAACTATCAATGATCTCTTCACTACCAGAAATAGAATCATTCATGCCTTTAAATCAAACCAGAGTAAAGAGCCAAGTTTAGAAACCACAGAACCAATTAAGAAAACCCTGAAAACGCATCCTTAAGGTTCTATCCCTCTAGAACCACTCCCCATGCCAAAATCTGCATGAGTTTTGATTTCAACAAAGAAACAGAACCGGTAGGAAACATATAGACATAGATGTAGCTGCAGAGGTAGAGGCAATGATAGAGATGAGATAGATACAGAGATAGAGCTAGGGATAGACAGAGAAAGAATCAGCTCATTCATCCCATTGTGGAGCATAGCCAGGGAAGTCTGAAATCTGTAGAGCTGGCAGTTGGCTGGAAACACTCTGGTGGGAGCTGATGCTGCTGTCCACAGGTGGAAAGCCTTCTTCACAGAAACCTCAGTTCTGCCCTTCAGGTCTTTCCTGTGATTAGATCAGGCTCACACAGATAATCAAGCAGCATTTACTAAAAGTCATCTGTAAACCGACTCCACAGCAACACCTAGATTAGTGTTTGATTAAATCACTGGATAGCACAAATGACTCAGTAGACAAAACTGATTATTGGAGGAACTAATTCAAACATCATCATCATCAACCAACCATCTTTTCTGTAACTTACCATCCTTATTCTGCAGGAACCTTCTCCTGGGTTCTCCTTTGTATAATCTCACTCTAGCTCCTCAGGGCCCCCCACCATGGACATACGCAGATGCCCACACACATATGCCCGTACACACTCACATGCATGCGCTCTTGCCACTCCCTCTAACTACACTTTGGTGAACATCTGTCTGCCCAGCAAGCTTTTTTCCTTGTCAGTAGACCCAGCTCAAAACACATTTTTCTAGAAGCATCCTCAAGTATGAGTTACTGGCCGCATTCATGACCACCTGGCTTAACCTCTAACCAGGCATCGTTTTGAGGAATTAACCAGGGACATATTTTCTCCCTTGGGTTCCCAGGACTTTCGCAGACCCCTCAAGCCAGGGTGGGGAGTCTTTGTGGCCTGCCTCAGTGAGAGGCACAAAAGAGGAACACACAGAGATGTCAATGCTGGGCTCTTGTGGCCTAAACAGGTTTTGTAAACTCCGGGCAAAAACTTGAGTTTTGAAAGAGAGGGTCTTTTATTGCAAGAAAGTATGGGAACACACATAGAATGTGAAGAATAGAAGACCCTAAGGATCTTATCCTGGAACAGGGTACAAATCCTAAATGATTGAAAGATAGAATCCAAAGGGAATCTAGAAAGTTCCTGATGGGTCTTCTGAGGAGGGGGCCTATGTTCCGTCTCCCTAGGCCAAGGTCTGCAGAGAAAGGGGTTGTGATGGAAACTGAAGAAGAGTTTGGCGCCCCAAGAATGAGGGAACCTCTGCACCTCCCACTTGCCACCAGGGTCTCAGAGTTCCCCATGCCCTGTTGAGACAACTGCCTCGCATACCTGGGTGGAGTAATGTGCACGGGGTTTGTGGGGGCGTGCAAAGGGGGGACCAAGCCACATTTCCCATGTGCCCTCGAAGGCCAGACAACAGGAGCATGCACACCTCACTGGATGCCAGAGGACAGGAAGGAGGTACAGCGGGGGCCAATCTGAACAAGTGAGGACCAAGATAAGAACCACTCCACCTTGAAAACTGCATCCATCTTCTTAGAGTTTGGAAACTTAGGTCCACTCTTAAAGGACTCTTGGCATAAGAGATGAAGGAAGATGAAACCAGGAAATCACGAAAAGTTACCTTGCGTTGACGAAGTCTGCTCTTCTGCACTTGGAGGCTCAGAAGAGAGAGCAAGGAGGATACTAAAAAAAATCTGTTAATTGGCCGGGTGTGGTGGCTCATACCTGTAATCCCAGGACTTTGGGAGGCTGAGGTGGGCAGATCATGAGGTCAGGAGATCAAGACCATCCTGACTACCACAGTGAAACTCCGTGTCTACTTAAAATAGGAAAACAAAATTAGCTAGATGTGGTGGCCTGCACCTGTAGTCCCAGCTACTCGGGAAGCTGAGGCTGGAGAATGACGTGAACCTGGGAGACAGAGCTTGCAGTGAGCCAAGATCGTGCCATTGCTCTCCAGCCTGGGCGACAGAGTGAGACTTTGACTCAAAAAAAAAAAAAAATTAATTTTATCCTGTCCATAAGACTGCGGGCTCAGATTTTTACCTCCTCAACATTCTCCAGCCCTGTGCATATTTTGAGTATAGGTGTTTGTTCATTCATGTATTCAACAAATATTTATTAAGAACTTAATACATACACGGCACTATTCTAGGCATGAGGGATAGATCAGTGAAAAAGGTAGACTAAGTTTCCTGCTTAGAGAGGGGGAGATGCTAAACAGGATAGATATCTTTAACTTGCTTATATTCTCAATTTTTCTTTTTTTATATTTCTAATTAAGTTTCAAATTTCTTCCCATCAGAAACCTTCCAAATTCCTTTGTATTTCTCCCATTCCAACCACTGGTGGTAGATCTTACATTTTCTGCAGGTTATTCAAAGTTTGACTAAATTTTTTTTAATGAATGAACATGAATGGATGAGTAACTTAGCTTTATCGTGTGAGAAAAAGTGCATTTATTGAAAATGAGCAAACCGATTAGTCTCCGCAGACTGTGGCATGTCCTGAGTGAGGACTATGGTAATAAATCCATCAGCAGTTCAACCAGTCACTTGTTTTAACCACTGATTGGTCAGCCTGAAATCCACTGATTGCTTCTCAAATGAGCATGCTTTTATTCCTCCAGAATTCTTTTTAACTTTATGTGGATCGACAGTTCATTTACTGACTCAGACAAGCCATTCCAGGATCAGGCCTCACGTCAATTCCCAGTCTTGCTTTAGTGCCTGAAACCTCCACAGCACGTTGTTCCCCTTCGACAAATTCTGCACGGAGCAGGTGGCCTTGTGGCTGGCACTAGATTCTTGAAGGAGTCCTTGTTTCTTTTAGACTTGGAGGAGCAAGAAATAACTCTGAAAACATACCATGTGTCATGGTTTGAAACACTGTGACATTTCCCTAATTTCTCAGTGTGGATTTCTTAATTGGCAACTGTATCTTACGCAGAGGGAATCTAAGAGCAGAAGTATGGTTATATCCTTTAATTGTTCCTGAAGCAGAGATGCTTTTCTGCGTAGATCAAGATATGTTCTGAATAGACCAGTATCAGTGGAGAAGCAAGTGTTTTCTTCATTAATTGACGTAACCTCAAAAATATGGATAACCGGCCGGTTGCAGTGACTCACACCTGTAATCCCAGCACTTTGGGAGGTTGAGGCGGGCAGATCGTGAGGTCAGGAGTTCGAGACCAGCCTGGCCAACATGGTGAACCCCTGTCTCTACTAAAAATACAAAAAATTCGCTGGGCATGGCAGCACGCACCTGTAATCCCAGCTACTCGGGAGGCTGGGGCAGGAAAATTGCTCCAACCCGGGAGGCGAAGGTTGCAATGAGCCAAGATCGCGCCACTGCAGCCTGGGAGACAGGGCGAGGCTCTGTCTCGGGAAAAGAAAACAAAAAAATGAATGACCAGGAAATTGCCAAATTGAATGTAGTGGCATTAGGTTTGGTTTTTTCACGTCCATTCAGGCTACCGTGTAAGTAAAACCAGATGCATGCCAATTTTGCCAGTCACATGTTTTTTTCCTTATTTGGACATAAAGTTTATTTCAGAAAGAGGCCAATGGCCCTGTTTCGGTTCATTCTCAGGTAATTCCACAAACAGATCAGTGTCCAGTAGGCAGGGTACATGTCTTGCTTCTCTGGAGCTGACCATAAATATCTCCGTAGGTCACGTACATGCCTTTTTCCCCACAACTAAGAGCTCATAGATCAGATGGGTTTGTGGGCACATGCAAAAAATCCAGGTTTGGAATATCAGGAGAAAGTTCCTTTTCAGACCTGTCTTCCAGATATGTCACTCACCAATAGAGTGGAGACTTCAGATGTCTAGATGAGTTTTTTTTGTTTGTTTGTTTGGATTCTGTTCCAACCAGGGGTGCAATGTGAATTCAGATGCGAGCAGTAATGGGCTATCTGATTTCTCAGAACCTGGAGTAACTGGTTTCTCAGAACCTGGAGTCAACAACTTTCCCTCCTTAGCCAATGCTGTTTTTCATTTCCATACAACTTCTAGAGATAAAAAGAATAGAAAGTAGCCCTTTTACCCTTTTGTAAATCATACTTGAAAACAAGAAAATATTTTAAAAACCTCATATTAAATATGGGAATGGTGATTGAAAGGCAGGCACAGGCCGCTAGAAAGCAGGGGCTTCCCACAAATCCCACAGAGAGCAACGCTGTCCTCAGCGCACTGGCAGGCTCACTCTTCCCTGAGTCCTGGCTGCTGGCTGCCTGGATCTGGCCTGCGTCAGCGCACACTCTCACTGAGAAGCAGAAAATACCCCCTGAAATACCTCAGACGATTGGAAGGACAGCTCTGATTTTTAGATTTTTGCTCTTTTTGAGTATATAAAGAAGGCAAATCGAAGTGGATTGCAGAAATAATTTCTCTAAAGAGACCCATTCACTTCTTGTAAAATCATTTCTAATTTCAAAACTGAAGTCAAAAGTAGAGAACTTATTTTAAAACCCAGGTAAGATGTGAAGGAGGTGCTGTAATTAAACAGAGAAACTACTAATCTCATTTTTTTCCATCTGGAAAAACTGCACAATTCTCCCTCTGGGATCAGCATGTGTGTGTGCAGGTATGTGAGTGAGCACGTGTCTATGTTTGCCACGTTCACGTTACACGAAATCCTTCGATTCACAGTGTTTTGCAGTTTACTTCCAGCCATCAATAATATATTCATTACGTTTTTATTCTTTTATAAAAATGAATGCATTTATAAATGAGGTGGAGGAGAGGATGCCCAAGAATGCCAGGACGGAGACATGGTCCGGTATCGGGGCAGAGACAAGAGTGGGGTCAGAGTGTCAGGAGCAAACACGCTCAGGTCAGGCCCCAGTGTCGACTCCATCGTGCTCTGGCACCCCAGCCTTCTACTCCAGGAGCTGCCTGGGGTAGTTCTTACCTGGGTAGTCCTGGCCGGTGGACAGGGGGTCTGAGCTCTGGGTGCTGGGGCACAAAGGCTGCGGAGGCGCAGACTGCCCTGGCAGCCGTCCAGTGTCCTGCAGGCCCCCAGACTTGTCCTCCACGGCTGCATGGACCTGGGAGGGTCCCAGAGGCAGGAACAGGTTTCTCTGTGATCCACTCTGCTTCCTGCACATGCAGAGGTGAGCTGCGACCCCAGCTCTCAGGGAAGAAGAGGCCATACCAGAATATGGGGATTGGTGCAGTGCTGGTGGAGGAAGGGCCTCAAGGCCCAGGAGGTAGGATTTGCTGTTTTATGGCTGATGCACGCCCCTTGGGGGAGAGCACAGAAATTCTCTAAATCCCACTGTGCAGGGAAGGCCACAGAAAGCAACTGCTCCCCAGAGACAGCGAATTCTCTAAGTCAATGAGAATTCATGCTTGAAAAGTCTGCACTTCCACCAGGGCCTGTGAACTGAGGTTCACGTCGCCGGCACCGTAAGTTTAACTCCTGCACATCACATTTAGCCGCAAAAAGGCTAGCTTGATTTCATCTACTCGTTTGAAGATTGGACTTGACATTTTGGTAAAGGGTGAAAGTTTCATGCTAGCTCCCTCCACCTTTTGGTGGCAGATTTAGTGCCTGTATTCTGCAACAAATTAAGAGATTTTCTCAAAAAAAAAAAATGTTAAATGAATAAAAACCTCATTTTGGGAGGAAAGACACAGTGAGCTGAGGGCTTGCTGGAAAGTGTCCTGAGAACGGGAGTTATACCTAGTGAGGGAGAATTCAGGGGTGTTTGGAGACACTTCTCCCTTTCTAAGAATAATGCTAAATGATTTCTGCTGGAAATCATCCCAAGCCTGTCTTTATGCTTCCTCTGCCTGGAAGGCTTCTCCCCTTTTTGAGACCCTCGTGCCTTCACATTCTCCCCCATCCCAGGCAGGCAGTTGGAGGTAGACCCTGTTTACCAGGGAGTGCCTAGGAAGATGGGCCTTGAGCTGCAAGCAGCATGCCGTATTGTGAGGGTTGATCCCCTGCCTGCACCCACCTGCCCTGACCCTGACCTCCTCAAGGGCAGAAATTTTCCCATCACGAAGCCCCAAGATCCCGCAGGACTTGGCACATGGTGGCAGCTGGGCAAATATTCACTGAATGAATGAATGACAGGGTGGCACACCCGGGTCGCATCCTGGAGCAGCCCCTCCCTGGCAGCTGTGGTTCCAGCAACTGAGCCTGCTGGCCGTGGAAGGGAGGCCGTGTCCTCTTTCATGGGACCGGGACTAGACTCTTCTGCAGGCTGGACAACCTGCCTGAGCACAGCAATGTGCAAATGCTACTTTGGAAATTTCACCTCTTTTGTTGTTCCTAACTTGAAAGTTTCCTCTGTCTTCCGCCCCTCCGATTGCAAATGTGAGGGTTGGAAAGAGAGCTGGCTTTCACCACTACACTCAGTGAGATATTCCAAGCATTTCTTCATCCTTAGAGCTCAAAAAACAAAACTCCACCATGTTCCAAGGGTGTGGAACAATGCCTACTCCTCTTTAATTCTTGAATTGGTTCTGCCAAGTAGGCACACTCACCATGTCATCCCGGAGGACACTCACACAAAGCAGAGTTATACGGCCGAGTCAGGCTGTGGATCCATGGGGTTCGGGGCTTGTGAATTGGCTTAGCCATTTTGGAAAACTGGTAGAATCTACGAAAGCTAAGTGTGCCCTGTCTATGACCCAGCGATTCCATGTCACAGTATAATTCAACGGAAATGCTGACATATCACACAAGGCAGAGAAGAACACCTATGGCAACACTCCCTGTACTTGCCCAGATTGAACAGAACTGGACTGTTGCCAGCACACTGCTTAAATACGTCGGAGTGTGCTCTTGCAATGGCATACGACACAGCCATCGAAATAAGTCACTGCAGCCACACCCAACACCACGGAAAGAGCCAGACTCAGGCGTTGATGTCAGTTCACCATCAGGCAGGGCTGGCCCTTGGTGGCATCCTGATTCCCTGTAGGGGGAGGGGGCCTAATGACCGGAAGGGGCTGGATGAAGGCTTCCGGGTGCCTGTAATGTCCTTGATCACTGTGTTTTTGCTTGAAAAATTCACTGTGCTGCACCCTCAGGATGTGGGCACGTATTCTGTGTATGTGTTATTTATAATACAAAGTTTGCCTTAATAAGAAAGAATCTTGACTATAAAGTATGGGTTTAGAATCAGGCCAAGCTTCTTTACCTCTTTATACCTCATGTGCTGGTCCTTCCGACCCCTGCCAAAAAACTCCTTAGCGCTCCACACTCCGGATGGACACGAGAGAACCCCAAGACACACATGTGAACAAGCGCAGGGAGAAAGAAACACATGCGTGTAATTACCTCCGGACTCATCTCGCACAAAAAGCAAATATCCTGCACTCTAATTCTGGCCCAGGTCAAGACCTGGGATCTCATGGAAAGAAATCACTGCCCTTTAAAACAGAAGGTGGCAACAGTGGTTTAATTGATCGATTTTCGAGTTCATTTTCCTAATGTGGATGTAAAAGGCTGTCGGGCTGTAGCTTTTACCATCTGTTATTAGTGAGCTTCAATAAACATTTAAAAACAGTCTCCAGGTTTATTAAATTATCACATGGTGGTTTTCCAGAAATCACACATTTTCCAGACTCCATATTAAAGGAGAGGTATTAGAGTTTTGTTTTGTTTTTGGCAAATGCGAGGGAATTTCTTAACCTGTTTTCAGTTATGCAAACCAATAAAAACATATACTTTTCTGATTCAAAAAATACTTTCGAGGACGTCTGACAAAATTAACTGGTTCTGAAACTCAAGCTTGGCACGTAAATGACATCTGATGTGTAGCTAAGACTTTGCTGATTTGAAGATACAGGGCAAACTCCAGCTAGCCTTCCTGTTGCTGAATGCCATGCCAACCCCGGGAACAGCCAGACCACTGTGCACACAGGCCGTGGGCAGGCAGTGTGAGCTCAGTGGAGGTGTTGCTCCATGAAGCTCACAATAATTGCAAACCCCAATCCAACTTCAAGCATTTTTATAAGGGTGCCAGGACAGGGCCCCTGCTCAGGCCTCAGTGTGAGAGTCCCATCCTTCTGGGAAAGGTAGCTGTGGGTTGTCACTGTGGCCTCTAGCCTCCTACCCATTGATGAGCTTGCCAAGATGCAGGTTTACTCACCTAGAGACATCCACACGAGCACACACATGGACATATGCATGGACACACACAGGTGCACACACAGGCACAGACACGCACAGGTGCACACACGGATACACACAGGCCCTTTCCCCTATGTAGGGCTTGCTAAACACACAACCTTGGGACAAACATCCTGACACCTTCTTATCTTGCTTCAAGAGGAGTGAGCCATGGCTTCCAACAGGAGGGTGTCCTGTGTGCCAGGACTGAAGCTAAACGTTTTCCTTGCTTGCCATGATTAAATGGTACGGAGTACATCATGGGGACACAAGCCAGGCTGCCCTGCTCTGAACACTGTCCTGTGTCCTTGGACTCACCCTCCTCTGACCTTCAGGCAAGCCTGGGCTGGACAATACAGCACCAAGCATGTGGCAGGCTCCTGCAGGACCCCTTGTCCTCTCGTGTTTAGGAAATCTGCCTTTATAGGCTCTGACCCCATCCACCTGTATCTGATGATGGCAGGTGCATGCCTTCTCCACGTGTGTCTGCCAGCCAGACCCTCCAGGGAATGGCTGCCCAGATGCCACCTCCCCAGGGCTCCACACTCAGGACCCACCTCAATGGTGTCAGGCCCACTGGTGTCTGTCCTCCTCTGGGAGGACTCCTACCCACTGGGGCCCACTTTTGTTAATAAGACAAGCAGGTACTTTCCTTGGAGCGGAACCAACCGGGAACTCTGCACTGTTTCGCCCTGAGCTGCCTCATATGCAGGATAGGTGAGCTCCAGACCCACTGCGGGAGAAGAAACAGAGATACCAAGGGAGGAAGAAGCCTCCCAGACTGCACCCTGTGTGAGATGCTGGGATGCACCTGGCAAAGGCCTTTGCTTCTAAAAGTCCTGTTCTTCATAGCTCCGTCAATGCCGGCTGCCTTAGCACGCTCTTCTTCCCTCCTCAGGGTGGACGCCAACGTAGGACTGCAGCCCTCATCAGTTTTAATGGGAAAAACAGACACAGGTTTATTGTGTGCCCAAAGCCCGAGCTCCAAGTTCGGATTCCCAGAGTGGAGGCTTCAGCCAGCCTCGTGTCAAACAAGGAGAAGAGATAATTAGAGTTCTTGGGAAGCAGGAGCACACCCGCATTCTCAGCAAACTGGTTATTAAGGATCTTGTAATTGGTTGTTAAACCCACCGGATATTTTAATGATGAAATCAATCACCGGCTTTGTGGGTTTTCTTTGGAAGAGGTCACGCCCACTCAGGACTGTGCCATAAGCAGCAGGCTCACCTCACAGCACCCTGGGGTTGTCCTGCCCGCGTGTATCCCTGTGTGCGCCCGTGAGTGCCTGTGCCTGTGTGTGCACCTGTGTGTGTCCGTGCATATGTTCATGTGTGTGCTCATGGGCATATCTCTAGGTGAATAAAGACAGGAGGAGGAGGAGAAATGAGACTTGCAGGTGAGGACACAAGGGCCATTTTCCTCTACTTAGACCAGGAACCCAAGGCCCAGCTGTCTGCAGGCCCCTCTGATGCCTCTGCTGTGCTCCACTCAGGCTCCCTGTGAGGGGAAGGCTCAGGCTCAGCGTCTGCACATAGAGGAACCTGTGCATTTGCAGTTTCTGGGAACATCCTCTGGGCATTTGCAGTTTCTGGGAACGTCCTCTGGAGATTCAGGCATGCTTAAGCAGGGCCCAAGTGCCCCAGGCACACCTAGCACCTGTTTGTGCATCTCTGAGGCCATCCAGCCCCAGGGCCATACCCCTTGTGCCAAAAGCTGAGATGGTTTTACCTATGTAACTTCCCTGGGCCTCTTGCCTGTTCCTCCCAGGAGAAGTGACATCAGACAGCAAGTTTTTCAAATGTGCAACCTAGGGACTGCGAGGGGACAGCACCTGTCGCGTTCATCCACCTTGGCAGTCCTTGGTCTCAGCAGCCTCAGGACACTAATTTACTACGAGCTGCCCCTTCCTCCCAGACCTCTACTGAGGACTCAAGGTTCTGACCCCTCAGGTCCTTGGCTGGCCAAAATCCCCCTCGTTTTCACCAACTTGCCAGACCTCTCCCTCGTTTCTTTCTGTCTTAACCCACTGTTAACCACTTCCTTCAGTGAGTTCTCCAAATTCCACCCCCCCCCCAATTAAAAAAAAAAAAGCATCAACATCTCTAGTACTTCACATAGAGCCAGCACACAGTAGGTGCTTCATATGTGAGTGAACGAGAAACCTCCTGATGAACGCCACCGTACTGTCTGCCTGCCCTGGGCGGGGCAACTCCTGGGCTCATCAGCTGTGGCTGTGGCAGGGTGAAGTTTCTCGGCTCATGTCCATGGATGGCACGGGTCATCCCCAGAAGGGCCCAGGGTTTGCAGGCTCTGTTGTTGCCGAGCAGAGGACAAGCAGCTATGGAGACAGAGGGTCTGCCAGGAATGCCTTCCAGCAATGAAGACATGCACCAACCCTGGTGCCTTTTCCTTCTTCCCTGGGTGTTCCTTCCCGGTGACAGCCAGCCCCTCTACCTGGGATGTGGGCTCAGCATCGCAAGCATCCCAGGAACCACATCCTGCAGGCCAGACTCCCCCAAGGCACAGTCTCAGGTTCCCTGAGCCTCACCTCTCTCCTGCACTCGCTACTTCCACACTAACCAGCTCTGCTTGGCTCCAGCCAGCTTAATACAGATTCAAACCGGTCATCAGCCCGCATCCTCACTGCAGGCTGCAGCCTCCTCCTGAGAGTCTCTCTGGGGCCTTCCATGGGACCCTGCTCAGTGCCTGGGGGAAGAATCGTGCTGGGCGCAAGCCACTGGCTACGGGAACCAGATGTCAGAGAGCTCATTCTTGCCCCTGTCCCCTCTCGGGGATAGTGGGAAGTGGCCACCTGGATGAAGAGACTTCTGATGCCAGGAGCGCTCAGACCCAGTTCGTCTCTCAGCACTTGCACGACCCTTAGCTTCAGAGCTAAACCTGATGCCCAATCTGTAACGACGTAATCATTTGAAATGATCTCTTCCAGTAGGAGGGCTGGATGTAAACCATCTCTCCACAGTTTCCATCTGTGGCCCTGACACTGGCTGGCCCATAGATGCAGATCTCTCGCTAGTCACTAGTGTACAGCCGGGAGTCTAGGATCCAGCACCACCAGCCATCAGCCTGGTAGGAGTAGAGCTCATGGCCTCCTCCATCTTGGCAGCATTCATCAGCCTGGGTGTGAGTCCCAACTCATTTGCAATCATTGGCATCAAAGTCAGTCCTGCAGAGAGCCACTCAACTTGTGTCCCAGACCTACCCCTGGGCAGCATCTGTGGGGCTCAGGGTTCCACCCTCCAACCACAGAACTACACACACTTGGTGGAGGGTGGCCATGTGCATCCAGGTGCGGAAGGTATGACCTGAATTGCCGAAAAGAATGTCTAATAAGTATTGCTCTAAAAACAGGGGTCTCTGAAATGCTGGAGCCAACATGAAGCCTGTACAAGGTCAGCTGGGCAGTGATCTGGAGAGTGGGATAGCGTAGGGGGCTGGTTCCACACCTGGGTGCAGGCGAGCCTTGTCAATCCCGGACTTATGACCCAGGGCAATCCTGCTCGCTTGGAGTCTCATCCTCAGGAATCCTGAATGGCAGGGCAGGGAGGAAGGACAGGACATCCCACTGCCTCCGGCACTGTGGCTGTGTGTCTGTGTATGCATGTGTGCCTAGGTATTATCTGTGTGTGTGCACATGCCTTGATCAGAGATCCTGTGTTAGGCAGACTAAAAGTCTACCTGACATTTTCTGTTCCTTTGAGAATATACGTAATTCTCAAATTCTAGAAATGATCGTTAGACATTAGCAATAGGACAAACTTGAGAAAATAGAAATTGGAATACATTTATGGCTTCTTTAAAACCACACGCACACACACACAGCCTTCCATTGGCTCACATGTGCAAACTGGGGTTTGCATAAGGACTCTCATCCAGTTGCATACATTACATGACAAACCTGCTCAAGGGCGGAGTCCCAAGACCCTTGCTCTGAGTGTGGGCAGGGCCTGCACAATGGTCAAGGTGATCGATGGGGCATCCCATCTATGATTGCATTACACACCTAAGACTGTCTTGCTAGCAGACTCACTCTAGAGACTCTCCCAGTCGCTGACTTGGAAGAATAAGTGGCCGTGTTGGGAGACCCAGAGGGCAAGGAGCTAAGGGTCACTCACAGTTGCTAAGGACAGCCTCTGTCCGATGCCAGCAAGAAGCTGGGGACCTCAGTTCTAGATCGATAAGGAAATAAATGCTGCCAATTACCTAGGTGAGCCTGGGAGCAGACCCCTTCCCAGGAGAACCTCGGACGCACACCCAGCCTGGGACACTTAGGCTACAGCCGAGGCGAAGACGCAACCTACAAAACCCAAGACCATGGAAGCATGTCCTTTTAAGCCACAAAATTTCTGGTAATTTTTCCTGCAACAATAGAATCCTAATGCACTGTCATGATTTAAAAATGTGTTAGAGTATATCATTAAAGAAATTGGAATTAAGTGCTCTCATAAACTGAAAAATCTGCGGCCCCTACTCATGCATCCACTTTGTAAATCAAAATTCGCAAATATACCCTTTTCTTGAAGCAAAATGTTATTTTTTATTGGTGATGTCTATTTTTCATGGGGCTCTGGAATGGCCTTAAAATCTATTTAGGGGCCAGTTGTGGTGGCTCATGCCTGTAATCGCAGCACTTTGGGAGGCAGAGGCAGATGGATCACCTGAGGTCAGGAGTTCGAGACCAGCCTGACCAACATGGGGAAAGCTCGTCTCTACTAAAAAAATATAAAAGTAGCCTGGTGTGGTGGCACATGCCTGTAATCCCAGCTACTCAGGAGGCTGAGGCAGGAGAATCACTTGAACCTGGGAGGCGGAGGTTGTGGTGAGCCAAGATCGTGGCATTGCACTCCAGCCTGTGCAACAAGAGGAAAACGCCATCTTAAAAACAAAACAAAACAAACAAGCAAACTAAAACTTTATACATCTAAAATGTATAAAGAATGCAATTTCTTCTGGTTATATTTGTAAACCTCATGAAGAATAAAAGTTATTCCTAAATTGACTGCACAGTTCTGCTGTAAAGGCAGTCGACTTGAATATTTTGTACATAGCCATCATGGCATAATTGTGGAAGGAAGGAAGAAAGGGAGGGAAGGAAGGAGAGAGGGAAGGAGGAATGGAAGAGAAGGGGAAGGAAGGGAAGGGAAGGGAAGAAGGAAGGAAGGAAGGAAGGAAGGAAGGAAGGAAGGAAGGAAGGAAGGAAGGAATTAAGGAAGGAAGGAAGGAATTAAGGAAGGAAGGAAGTGGGGGAGGGAGAGATGGAAGGAGGAAAGGAAGAGAAGGGAGAGGAAGGGAAGGGAAGAAGGAGGAGGAGGAAGGGAGAGAAGAAGGGTAGAAGGAAGGAAGGAAGGAAGAAAGGGAGGGGCGAGGGCGGGAGAAGGAGGAACAGAAGAGAAGGGGGAGGAAGGGAAGTGGGGAGGAAGGGAAAAGAAGGGAAAGGAAGAGAAGGAAAGGGAAGGGAAGAAGGAAGAGGAGGAAGGAAGGAAGGAAGGGAGGGAGGAAGGAAGGGAAGGAGGGAGGGAAGGAAGGAGGAAAAAAGGAAGGAAGGAAGGAAGAAAGGGAAGGAAGGAAATAAGGGGAAATGAGAAGGAAAATAAGGAAAGAGCCTTTACCTCTAGCCTAGGGCACTGAAGAACTTAATGTCTGGGTGTGTGGATAATTGTGAGTGCACAGCAGAGAGAAAAACAACATTCACATTTTTAAGTTACTAATTCTCTTCCTCTGTCTCAAGTTCAAGAGCGGCAAGCCTAGAGGTTTTCCGCAGAGCATGTAGGCACTTAGGAACAATTACACATCCCACAGTTTATTTGTATGTGCTTCTACCTTCTGCAGCATTATCTAATATGAAAACTAAATTGAGAAAACCAACTAAATTAAAGCTAATCAGAGTTTCATCGCGGCCCACAGCACAGCAGATAATATTCCAGCGCTCCATGCAATTAAATTCTTCAATTATTCTAAGTGTTATTATGCTAATTTAAAAGGCTAGGATTATTAGAAAAATGTATAAAGAATTATGCTCAGTTATAGCATTTTATTTATGTGATTTCACATTAAATTATTTAAGGTATGGAAATTATAAGAGTTATCAGTATGTGACTTCAGCCTGTCCCACTGGGCAGTCGGCAAAACTGAAGGGAAAATTTGTCCCATTTTATCCTCCCTGGGGGGATAATCTCACAGCTTGAAGGATGGCCTGGCCTGCTCCCTGTAAGAGGACTCAGAGTGCACGCAGGGGCTGTCCCCACCTCTGTTGGCTCTGAGAGGCACTTCCTCTCCCCGGGAGCACTCTTCTCTTTGTTGTGGGATCACTGTTGTGGAATCACTTTGCATACCCTCCTTAATTAAAAAAAATAAGAACAAGCAAAAGGCTTGGAAGGGGGACCCCCAAGGCTTCGAAAGCTGCACCCACAGCCCACAGTGAGCCCTGAGGAACATCTGCCCTCTCACAGCCTCCATTAATGTGCCTGCCTTTAGGGTTTTGCAGGAAAATTATCTCAAGCTTAAGTGAGAACCATCGGGTTTTAAATACGGTGATAATTCCTTATTAAATCCAGACTCATTGTACTTTTCTTTCTACCTGCTTCTCTCTCTTCTGCTCTTATCCTTAAAACACCTTCTCCCACTCAACTCTGCTTCCCTTCCTCTCCTCAATCCTCCCCTCCCCTCCCTTCTCAACTCGTCCGCTTCCCTTCTCTTTCCCTCTCCTCCCCTCCCTCTCCCTCCCCTCTCTTCACCTCCTCTCCCCTCTTCTCCCCTCCCTCCCCTCTCCTCCCCTCCCTTCTCATCTCCTCCCCTTCCCCTCTCCTCCCCTCCCCTTCCTTCCTCTCTCCTCCTCTCCCCTCCCCTTCCCTGCCCTGCCCTTCCCTCCACTCTCATTTCCTACCCTTTCTCTGCCCCAACTCTTCCTTTTATTTCCTCACCTTTCTCTCCATGTTTTGGCCCCAGAATGATTATCTCTTTAAAAAAAAAATTTATTAAACACACAGGGGCCAGTCTTTTTTCCTCTCTCTTTCCCCAGCCTGCACCCCCGCCCCCAGCTCCCCACGTCTGTCTGAGCAGTCCTGCCTAGAACAGTCCCTTCACACAAGCCAGCGGACAAGCCCTGCTCTTCCACCTCCCCCGTCTCTTTCTCACGAGTTCCGCTAGTGCCTTGCTCACCCCCACCTCCCGCATCGTCCTAGCTTCAGTGGTTTCTCCTGGATCCCTGGAGTTCCACGTGGTCAGAGCCTCTTCAACACAGTAATGAGCTCAGAGCAGAGAGGACCAGTAGAAGCCACCTGCTGTTCTCAGTCTGAGCCCTTGTCTCCTCTGCACCCTCAAGTCACACCAGAGGCCCCAGAACCCCAGAGCCCAGCACCCAGGAGGCTGAGCACAGCGGGGGAGGCTCAGGGAGACTCTGGGCATTGCATCAGTGCCATCGGGTTATTGTGTGGACGGTAGGAGGAAAGCCTTGGCCTTTACCCAACAAAAAAAGGTGGGGTCAGGGAAAGGAAGGAACTTCAAGATGAGAGGAAGCTTCCCCCGTTGCCCTGCAGGGCCGCGCAAGAACGGCGTGGATCCCACCCCTGCTTCTGTACTGCACCATCTCAGGAGGTCCACGTGTGCCCAACACTCTACCAAGCCCAGCAAACATGGCACTGTGCTATGGTGAGGAGGCCCCATGCAGGATCCAAGGGTGGGGTCAAGCTGCCCGGGGCTCTTGGTGCCAAAGTCTGAACCCCACCACTGTATTGCTACTGAGGTGGCCCTAACCCCGGGCTACTCTCAGCTCAAGACTTGGCAGGGCAAGGACACTGAGGCAGATGCAGGCCTGGGACACCTGAAGATGGTCTCTTCGACCCATCTGCTAACCTTTCTTCCTGCCCTCCCTCCTTCCTTCATCCTCTCCCTCCTTCCTCCCCTCCCTCCTTCATCCTCTCCCTCCTTCCTCCCCTCCCTCCTTCATCCTCTCCCTCCTTCCTCCCCTCCCTCCTTCATCCTCTCCCTCCTTCCTCCCCTCCCTCCTTCATCCTCTCCCTCCTTCCTCCCCCCTCCTTCATCTTCTCCCTACTTCCTCCCCTCCCTCCTTCATCCTCTCCCTCCTTCCTCCCCCCTCCTTCATCTTCTCCCTACTTCCTCCCCTCCCTCCTTCATCCTCTCCCTCCTTCCTCCCCTCCCTCCTTCATCCTCTCCCTACTTCCTCTCCTCACTCCTTCATCCTCTCCCTACTTCCTGTCCTCACTCCTTCATCCTCTCCCTCCTTTTTCCCCTCCCTCCTTCATCCTCTCCCTCCTTCCTCCCCTCCGTCCTTCATTTGGGGTCAGACTCGAATGGTTGTCTGGGGTTCTCACAGCCATTCCTGGAGCCATGAGCATTTCTCCTGATAACATTGGAAAGCACCGTCTTGATTGTAGCACCTGCTTCTCCGAGGGCCTGGACTAAGGCCATCGTCATTGCCCTGCAGGGGCCGACAGACCGGACCCTTTCAGAATTGTGCAAGTTTCTTTGTGTTCCTTTCTCTCTCATCTAAGGCCAATCTTGCAACACCAGGAACAAGATAATATATTTCAGGCATGATCTAACAAAGTCCTCGGTGTAGACGAGGTAGGTAGTCACAGATTTCACAGTTAACTTCCCTAAGCAGATGGAACAGATTCTCGGAATAGGTAGCATTTTGTATGTTTGGACTTTATGGGCACATTTGCCCTGAATTATAAGCCTTCTGGGGTTAAGTAGAAATTTCTGGAAACTAGCACTTGATGAAGCAGCGGACTTTCAGTGAATGCTTCTTCATTGCCCCTGTGTGTTAGCCTTATCATTACCAGAAGGTCCAAAAATTTAACAGCCTGACCCAGCTCAACTGGAAAGGCAGGATCCCCATGAGTGCAAGTGAGAGGGCAATAGGGAAACACGCAGACAGAGCATTCCCTGCACGACCTCGCCCTGTGGGGAAGGATTGCCAGTTCCACTGGGGGTTGGCACTGCCGGGCACATCATGCACGGGTGTCTGTGTCTTCATTTTCCAGAGTGACCATGCCAGAGAATTGGGTGAGAGCTACTGCCAAGCAAAAGAAATGACCACGAGCTCCCCACGCAGCCTGGTGAGAATCCGGGGAAGAGACCCAGAAAGGTGTGGGGCTGGACCGTGAGGGGACGAGGGCAGAGCTTACCTGCACAAGGTTGGGAGGGAGGGGATGGAGACAGGCACCCACCGACTCCAGAAATTACTGTCTGGGATGCTCATCAGGAAGTTTCCAGAGATGCATAAAAGCAGAGGAAGCTGTGCAGTGGGCAGCCCAGGGCAGGACAGGCCCAGCCTTGATAAAGAGGAGGGGGAGGCAGAGGACTCTGGACCACACCTTGTAGCTCACATGGGGGCTGAGCAGCAAGGACAGACCTCCATATCCAGCTCATGGCAGGAGCCAAGGTCCCTAGCATGGAGAGTTGGTCCCCCTGGGTGGCAGAATACAGGGCTAGCATAGGCCAGGGTCCAGGCTCCAAAGAGCCAGCTGCCACCCTTGATCCTTTTGGGAGGAGTCAGTCTATAGAAAGGGAAGGCTGGTCTCTGCACCAAAGAAGGCTGAGAGGTTTGAAAAATAACTTGAGAACGTGGAAAGAGATCTAGGGAGGGGTGTAAAGGGGCACTGATATCAAATGATACATGTGAAAGAATGCAGCTTGTCAAGGTAGACGTGACAGTGGGACCATGCTATTAGGTGACAAAAAAGGGAAGAGATTCTTCTCATATTGGTGGACATATTTTTTTTTTTTAAAAAAAGCACATATGGCATGGAGTGTTAGAAAGAACCCAGGGAAGGATCTCATTTCTGCACACTGTGGAGCTACAGATTTGGGCTTTGCTAACTCATGAGTTCTGCCATCAGGCTTTGCTAACTCGTGAATTCTGCCAATGTTTCTTAAATGCTGCTACCTCCCAGTAGGCCAGGGAAGGAGAGCTGGGGGGACCCAATCTTCACTTTCAACAGGCACTGTCTGGTGGAGAGACCACTGAATGGTAGCCACATAGAATGAGGCAGGGCAGTGATGGACGTTTGAAGAGATGCCCTCAGCACCATGGACTCCTTGACGGCAGGTCTGCAACCCCTCATGGCTTCCCGCGATCTCTGAAGTCAAATGAGGAGATAGGAGTGTGGGTGAAGCTGTATTAGACCTGGCTAAAAATTTGTCGTCTGCTTTTCTCGGGAAGTTGTGTTGAAAATAATAGCTCCTGTGTGAAGACCCATGGATTCCACCCAATGATGGTTCCCTGCTGTGCCTGGGAATAAGTGCCATTTGGGGAAGAAATTTGCAGGAATGAATGAACAGAAACAGAAGAAGGATGTATATAAAGGTCATATTTGGCTTCTACATTGCACTCTTTCAAGCAAGAGTGACACTTTTGAGCACAAGGCCAGCAGTGGAGAATTCAAGCATAGAATGATTTGCAGTGTATTATGCTACGAGCAGAGCAGTGAAGGGGGTTTTGATTGTTATTTTTGGAAAGAGAAGCTTTTAAGAACTGTGACAGATGGTTTTGGATACTTGGTGGGCTAAAAATGGGAGAGGGAGGGTCCTGGAATAGTGATTCTGCCGGCTTCTGTCGAAGATGTGGATGCCACAGAAAGCTGGGGCCATGTGCAGAACCTGGTGGGTGAAGACGTGTGTTTATACACATGCATCTGCCTCAGAAGGGAAGGATGTAGGGTAGACTTTGGGAGGTACACATGTCCACCTTGATGGCCGTTTCAGGCATTTGTCAGGAACGCTGTCAGATGAGCATGTTGAATGACAACTAAGATTCCTCCTCAATTTCGAGCTTCTGCATTCTGTTTGCAACACTTTCACTGCAGGGAGGCCATGCATCCTGCCTCCTTACTTCATGCATGCTCTTCCAAGAGAATGCATTTTGCAAATTTGAGCTAGAACATGGGAGACTTAGTTTCTTTCTTCACGATGTGAGTATGCATGACCTTAGCTGTGGATGTGTGCATCATTTGGAAGACAGATACTATCATCTGCAGAAATATTCCACATTCATCCTGTCTTTTACTAGACTAAGGGAACTTTAAAAAAATTCTGTTATAGGTGTTGACTAGATAATTTTGTGAGTTTATGTTGGACTTGAGAAAACAATGCATGCCACAGTACACCCTGCCTCATGATGTGAACCCAAATGGGATAAACTGTGGCCATGCCTAGTGCAGACAGAGCCTCAGCACACAGCCTACTCCGGCTCTGCACAGCAAACCTGAGAGCGCTTCTACCCCCTGAGGTTCAGGAGCCATTTATATCCATGCTTAGTGTAGTTTTATTACTTTATTTTTAAGGGGACTGGTTTATTGGTTTTTTTTGTTTGTTTTTTGTTTTTAGAAATTGGACCAAATAACTATTCCGTGAGGTCTTGCCACATGGGCGCCATAGAACCCAGCATGGTCCAGTGCTCTCCCGCCAAGGCCCTTGGCCCCTGTTGGATTCAGGGTCTGTGTGAGAAGGTCTGGTTATAGCCCCTAATGGAGAGATGACCATGAAAATTCGCCCCAAAAGGTCATAAATCTGACCCTGTGTTGCAACCTCAGCAGAAAATCTAAGCACGGAGTGGGCCGGAGAAGTGATTTATCCTCCCCACAAGAGGGGCAGCTCCACCTGTGGGTGGCTGCTTTCTGGGCACGCAGCTACAACTGTGTCAACAGTGGACACCGAGGCAGCCCCACGGGGCGCAGGGGCTGAACAAGCCGCTGAATCTCAGTCAAACGGTTTGGGAGTCAGGAAGAAGCCCACGGAGCTCCCCTAGCAGAGGTGGCTGGAGATGCTGTCGTGCTCTTAAAAACTGTCAGAGTACTGTGAGCTTCGTGTCTCCGCTTTAAATAAGTCATGGCAGGGGACCCCATGCAGGGTGACCTAGATGAAACAGGGGACACCGAGTTAGCTGTGCATTCCAGAGAAACGAGGAGTGATTGCTTAGTGTCAGCATCTCCAAATACTGCCTGGGACACACTTGTTCTAACAGTTACTCATTGTTTGTCTGAATTTCGAATGTAGCCAGGGTCTTCCATGTGTATTTGCTGAACCTGGCAATCCTGCTCTGGACGCACGTCTCATGCTCTGGACGCACCTCTCCCTCTACTTATGGTATAGGCCGAGGCTTTGTGCACAGATTGGCTCCAAGTAGAACGTTTGCATTTTATAACATTTGAAAGTGCCAGATTCACCCAAGGAAAAGGCGTTTACATTTTTCTCTAGGTGGGGATGTCTGTTTGCTAGGACTGCCTTCATGAAGTCTGCAGAATGGGTGTCTTAAACACATACTCTTGTTTCCTCACAGTCCCGGGGGCCAGAAGCCTGAGATCAAGGTGTGGGCAGAGCTGGTTCCTCCCAAGGCTGTGGGAGGACCTGCTGCAGCCTCGGCGGTGGCTTCTCATGGCCTGCTGGCAGTCTGTGGTGTTCGTGCCTTATGGAAGCATCACCCCGTCTCTGCCTTCATCTTCACCCAGACTTCCCCTGTGTGTGTGTGTGTGTGTGTGGGGTGTGTGTGTGTGTGTGTGTGTGTCTAATTTCTCCTTTTTGTAAGGAGACCAGTTGTCTTGGATTGAGACCTTCCTCATGGCCTCACTTTTAATGAGTAAAGACTCTATCTCCAAATACAGTCACATTCTCTATTAGGGGACCAGGGGTAAGAACTCAAGCATATAAATGTGGTCACAGCTCAACCCACAGCGATGGGTTCTACCTGTCCCAGGGTGGTGGGGGGGGGGGGGGCACAGATGTCCTCACGAGGTTCTCAGGAGCAAGAACTTTCTGAGCGTCTTCTCCTCTGACTCAGGAGTATGGACCTTTTGCTTTAGCTGAACCATTGTTGAACAGTCTTTACAAACGGAAGTGCTCGGTATGAATGAAGTGTATGTGTCCCCTGTGTTGGCAGAGATTATCCGCTTTGCTCAGTGCTGGCCAGGGTCCTGTCCTCTTGTTTGTTCTTGAAAGTCATCTGAGTCTCCAGGATTGCTTGAAGGGAGGGAAGAGGGCTGCAGGGCAGGCACAGGGCCCCTTCCCAGGCCGTGCTGGGCGGCCACTGTGCCGGGTCCCACGTCAGCAGCCTGCACGGTGAAAGGTGTGCAGCCCGCCGCCTAGTCTCTCTCTCTGATTCAGCCTTTCCCACATTGGTTCCCTGAATCAAGCAAGTCCAGAAGGAAGTGAGAAATGCTGTGGCCACAAGCCTGTTATCCCTGATGGACAGCTCAATCCGGCATGCGAAAGATGACACACTTAAAAATCGTGTCTCTTGAAGACGACAACCCATTGCCAAGAAAATGATAATAGAGAACGGAGGAAACTCCACCTTATTCTGCAAAAAGGAATCAGCGATCGATTCAGGACAGAAATCCAGCTAAGCAGGCAGAGGGTAGTCCGGTCCTTACTTGGGCAGTTTTACAATTGATAGGACCACCCAGCCCATCATAGCAAAAGTGGGGCCAGGTGCTCAAGACTGGGGCTTCCATGTCAACTAAGACTGGTGATTATGCTTCCAGCACAGAAGTATCAAGTGGACTAAATAAGACAGCCCGTGTGAGTGTGAATGCGTGCACAGCAGCACACCTTGAATGTCAGTTTTCATTAAATTTGGTTAAGTATTATTTTACAATAGTTTCCCTTTTACATTATGATCTTGAGTTTAAATGAATGTTGTGGCAAGTACTCACCTGCAGGAAGCGGATGGCCTGGCTAACGGGAGCAAGGCTGCCTTCCCCACACAGTGCCCTCCCTGAAGCTCTCCCTAAGTACTGCAGAGGGAAAGAAAGGCCTAGCACTAGCTCTGAAGGTCAATGATGTGAGTCCTGCCACCTACTCTAGATAATCCTGAGTCTTCGCTGGGCTTCTGCAGAAGTTTCAAGTCCTAGAGAACAACAAAGCTCAGGCAGTCACAGCTGGGCAGTGACTGCATCTTTGTGGGAGGAGGTCAATGGGTCCTGAAACAGCAATGCCAGGGCCTCCTCCTCCAGAATAAAACGCCGCAAACCAGCTGCTTGGTACAGAAAGTAAATGGAGACAAAATCCTGGAAAGAACAGAAGAGAAGCAGAGGCACCCTATGGGAGGGATTTCCCTTCTACAAAATGGAGCGATCCACACAGACGCTCTCCTGCGACACCCTTCTGACGTCTCACAGCCACATTGCCAAAGGCGGTGACATTTGAGCAGCGCGTCCTCCGTGGGCCCAGCCAGCCTGGTAGTGCACACCGCGAGGGCTTATCCATGTTAACATAAACCCTCATTAGAGGGGATTAGGAGAGAAACAGTGAGAAACAGGATGGACGCTCACCCTCCGAGGACCCCAGGAAGATGCCGCGTACTAATTACCCTTTTAAATGACTTGGAAATACTGCGGACACGTATCGGCGTCTGTGCACAGGATGCATGGGGAATTGTGTTTTGCAGATGACAACCTGTTTGTATTTTGCAACAGTTCTATGTTCTGCACCCCAGACACACACACACACACACATACACACACACACACGCTCCTACCCTGGACACAGAAGTCAACAGGGACACTGAGGGTGTGTAAGGGGACGTGCCTTCCCTCTTGCCTCTCCTCACTAACCTCGAGTGTGAGGGCCTCCCGTGGGTTTCTTCCTTCGAGTCCCCTGCAGTCCACTGCACAGCCCTCGGAAAGTTCCAGGTGCTGCTGGGGACATTCTCAGGACCCCGTCGGTCTGGGGCTGCCTCTGGTTGGGACTCTGCATTAGTTCCATCTATAGCAAAATGGGTTTCTTAAAGCACAGAGGGTGTCTCCAGCTGCCTTCATACCACATGTACACATGCAGACGGGCAGCATTGTGTTAACTCGTGTGTGAGCTAAGTGGGCTGTGTTGGCCTCACGTGTGTCTCCTGGGGAGAGGACCCAGGCCAGATGTTGTCAGAGTGTGGTGGGTGCGCCCCTGAAAGCGTGCCTTCTTGTCTTCGCCTTCCATGACCCAGCTTCTCCCTGGAAATGACCCCTTCTTGACTAACTTCTGAAATGCATGGGTGCTGGGGTCCACTTCTGGAACCCTCTCTGGCGTGTCTGGAGTATGGAGCTGGAATGTGGGTCTTTCCACACCCCTCGAGGAGTTCCTCTAAGGGGGAAGGTGGGGATGTGGCCTTCCACACTCAGCTGTTGGTGTTTGCTACTGAGGCAGCACACTCAGCTGTTGGTGTTTGCTACTGAGGCAGCACAAGACAGAGGTCTCCTCCGCACCCTAGATCGTTTGAGAGCAAAAGCAAATGGCAAGCTCCACACTGGATCCCACGACACGCAGGGTGGTCACCAGAGGTGAAAAGGGCTTCTAAGATTCACGGCCTGGAGCCATAAAGTCAATGTAAACATCCCGAGCAGAGGAGCTTGTGTGAAGGACTGGAGGTGGCCAATGTGGCCCAAGTACTCTGTGTGTGTGTCCATGTGTGTGCATGTGTGTGCATGTGTGTGTGTGCACGTGTTACGAATTCTCATGTAAAATGGTCAGTCAGGTGCAGCCACACAGTAGACACAGAAGAGGCACAGGAAAATCAGTTTGCCGTACTCACGGGTCCCGGAGGCCAGAGGCCGGGTGCTCCACACAGGCCGTATGGGAGAGACACAAGGAGTCAGGAGGCTGGAGAGAGGGGAAGGCTTCAAGCAGTGGTGCTGGTGGGGTTCCTGGGGAAAGGCAGGCAGAACAAGGCTGCTCTAAGCCATGAGCTTGTTCTCAGTTGCCTGGCACTTGCCCATCAGGATGAAGGCAGAGGAAGGTGGCCTCCTGGATGTCCTGGCAGATCCAGAGGGGGCTCTGGACGGGTGAGCTTGAACATCAAGGAAGCCGTCTTCCCATCTGCCCACCAGCCTAGAGTCCACGGGAAAGAACTCAGCCTTATTTGGCACTGAGCTGCAGACACAGAGGCATCAGATGGCTGAGGCCGGGGCTGTGGGAGGAGGCTCTGGAGGGCAGCGGGGCCATTGCATTGCCCCTGTTAGAGGTGTGCAGATGGCTTGAGTGCCGAAGTTTGAGACCAGCCTGAGAAAAATGGTAAAACCCGTCTCTACATATATATATACACACACACACATATATACACATATATACACACACACACGTATATACACATATATATACACACACACATATATACACACACACATATATACACACACATATATACACACACGTATATATACACATATATACACACATATATATACATATATACACACACGTATATATACACACATATATACACACATATATATACACACATATATACACACACGTATATACACATATATATACACACACACACATATACACACACGTATATATACATATATACACACACATATATATACACATATATACACACACGTATATATACACATATATACACACACACATATATACACACACACATATATATACACATACACACACATATATACACATATACACACGTATATACACATATATACACACACATATATACACATATACACACACACATATATACACATATACACACACGTATATACACATATATACACACACACGTATATACACATATATACACACACACACACATATATACACATATACACACACACACGTATATACACATATATACACACACACACACACGCTGAGCAGATGTAAGGTGACGTGCCTTCCCTCTTGCCTCTCCTCACTAACCTCGAGTGTGAATATATATATGTAATATAAAACTATAGTGTATATAAATATATAGTATATATTTTTATATTACATATATATAATATATATATATATAAATTAGCAGGGTGTGGTGACACACACCTGCAGTCCCAGCTACTTGGAAGGCTGAGGCAGGATGATCACCTGAGACCTGGAGCTTGAGGCTACAGGGAGTTGAGATCGTGCCTCTGCACTCCAGCTAGGGCAACAGAGTGAGTCCCCGTCTCTTAAGATAAATAAATAAATAAACAAATAAATAAATAAATAAAAGTCGTGTACTACAGAAGGAGGGCCAGAGCCAAACCATTTTGACTGGAGGAGCCCTGGGGTGAGAGCCTGGGTGATAAGAATGAAATAGCGCCTTCCCCAGAGGCCCCGCCCAGGAGCTGTGGGACCCCTCCTCGGACAGAGAGCCCCTGGATGAGATGGGCTTCCCACAGGCTCAGCGAGGCAGCAGAGCAGGGCAGGACGAGAACCTCAAGCCAAGCAACCCAGTTGAACTTCCCTTACCTCAGCCATCGGGGTCAAGGCCCCATGGCCACCACGGTGTGGAAGCTCCGCTTCCTGGCAGCACAGTGGAGGTCCTTGCGTCCTCTGGGGATTGTTGCTGCACTGGGGGACTGACTAGCTCCTCCCTTTCCTCCATTCACAGCCGTCTACACAGGTGTGGGCCTCCCCAGGGAGGACCAGGGAGACCCAGGAGAAGCCCCCGGCAGCCCACCCTCGCTTGCAGGGAGGCTGTGTCTGATGGCACTCGGATGAGTGGACATGCACTGTGTTGCTTGTTCTTGGGCTCAGCTCAGGGTGGCATTAGAGTGGTCATTCCCTCCAGGTCCTCTTACCTGCAGACACCAGGGACAGGTCCGGGGTTGGCGGGATTATTTGTGCTGAATGGTTCATTCTTCTTCTTACTCACCATCACAAGTCTCTCTGCAAAACTGGGCAGCGCTGTGCTGGGATGGCCGGGTCCCTGCTGAGCCACAGTTTACTTGGGGTCTGGTCATTTGTGCCTCTAGGTGTTTCTTCCTCCTGCAGTGGGGGTGTAGGTACAAAGGGACCCTCAGCCTGGAGAGATCTGTGGATAAAACTCCTGGTACGAAGGGCCGGGTGCGGTGGCTCACACCTGTAATCCCAGCACTTTGGGAGGCCGAGGCGGGCAGATCACAAGGTCAGGAGTTTGAAACCAGCTTGGCCAACATAGGGAAACCCTGTCTCCACTAAAAATACAAAAATTAGCCGGGCATGGTGGTACATGACTGTCGTTTCAGCTACTCAGGAGTCTGAGGCAGGAGAATTGCTTGAACCTGGGAGGCGGAGGTTGCAATGAGCCGAGATCAGGCCACTGCACTCCAGCCTGGGCAAGAGAGCGAGACTCCGTCTGAAAAACAACAACAGCAACAAAAAGCTCCTCGTACTGAATCCCGACAGAGCCAAGGCACTGGCATTGCTCATTGCCCTGGATGTTTTGATAGGAGAAAGCCATTGGCCTTCCGGAACCAACGTTGTCACTGAAAACGCCTAGATTCATATAAGCATAGCAAATACAAATATGAATTATTAGTCAAGGAAGGAATTTCTACTCTGATATGGTTTGGGTGTATCCCCACTCAAATCTCAACTAGAATTGTATCTCCCAGAACTCCCACGTGTTGTGGGAGGGACCCGGGGCGGGGAGGTAATTGAATCATGGGGGCCGGATTTCTTTCCCGAACTACTCTCGTGGTAGTGAATAAGTCTCACGAGTTCTGATGGGATTATCAGGGGTTTCTGCTTTTGCTTCTTCCTCATTTTCTCTTGCTGCTGCCATGTAAGAAGTGCCTTTCACCTCCCACCATGACTCTGAGGCCTCCCCAGCTATTAAGACTCTTTTTCTTCCCAGTCTCAGGTATGTCTTTATCAGCAGCATGAAAACAAACTAATACATGTTCCTTTGTAAATGTGTTGTGTTGTGTGCCATATCACGCCACACAGGAATAGGAATCTATTATATTTTAAGCATCATTTTCTATTTAGGAAGGGATGAATGAGGATATGATGCGTGCCTCTCCCCTCCACGTCACTACAAGATTCCTGCAGGGCCTGGCTTCCACCATCTTGGTCATATGTCCAACCCCAGGGGCAGCCTTCAGGGCAGCACATGTGTGGCACAGAGTGTGTCCTTGGCATTTTTACTCCAGCGCTAACCAGCTGCATTAACAGGCAACCAAAGGCAGCCCCAGGACTCCCACAGGGACAGACAGTGAGCTGGCCCCAGGCTCTAAGGCCAGGTGACAGAAGAGTCCCCAGCAGGTGTCCATGGCCCTGTGAGTGCCCTCCTGGGACTGCTGTCTATGGAGAGAGAGGCTCATGGACAGCTGGTACCATTTGGCTCCGGAAGATTTTGAGGCAAACAATCCCAGCTGTTGACACAGCCACACGGGAAGGCATGATGCACAGAGCTCTGCTCTCGTCCACTCGCTCCAGCACCTTCTACTATGTGTGCCCAGAGTGTGTGTCCCCAGCACTGCTGTTAGCTGGAGAGCTACGGGGCATTTTCTTTAACCTGATGGTGCATTTGATCTTAAGAACTAGAGCGCTGAAGTTTCAAGAGTTGGGGGTTAACAGCCCACGCAGGAGGCAGGGACATTCACAGAGTCAGCCATGAAGTGGGGACAGGGCAACATATTCCGTGCCATTAGGAGAACCTTTGCAGCCCTCCCAAATCAGCGCTGTCGATATCTTCATTTTATCAATGAGAGTCTGAGGCCCAGATCTGCTATGTAGCAGGTCAAAGATCATCCAACCAACACCAAGAAGAGTGGGAACCTTCATTCTGGAGCCTTGTCCCAGTCCGGGTACACTTTGTCCCTGAACGGGGCTCCTTCCTCCCTACTGGAGAAGGCACTGAACATGCTCATGGATTTGCTACCAGCAATGCCATCCACCTCTTCATCACCTGTAATACCTTATGCAATAGAGGCTGACAATTAGTCAAGACACTAATCTATCAAGAAACCTATCCAAATTTGAAAAGAAAAACAAACCAAACACTGCAGAAGGGCTGCCTTCCATAGGTCCAGTTGTCATCTCTGGCTGTACATTAGGCTAGCCTAAGTGTTCAAATACATTTCTGGTCCCTGGGTGGTGCATCAGGCAAATTATGTCAGAGCCACTGAAGCTGATTCCCGGGCCTTGGTGTGTTTCAAAGCTCCCCCGGGATTCCCTTACCTCGCCAGGGTGGAGAATGGCTGAGCCCGCTCTGTCAGTGGCACCTAAGCCTAATGTCTTACTGCAGGAGAGGACATTTCCTCACACCTTCACCCTTGCAAGATGCCTATAGGATGGGATGCAGCCCCACCTCTGCCTCAGTTTTACCAATTTAGAGACACGCATGGTTAAAACTGGTCTGGTAATGTTCTGCTGTGATGTACTTTGCGGGGGAGAACTTATGCTAATTAGTTGGTACATACCTTTGGTGTCCTGTTGCTTCCTTGATGGTCTTAACATGTCATTTGCATTTTTCAACTATACTTAACTGCCTCTTACGAAGGGAATTATATTACATAGTGATATTTGTGAATTTGGGAATTCACAAAGGTTTTAGAATATGTCTGTTGTGAACATAAAGAGTGTGCTATGTCTGAAAAGCTATTGTCTGAGGACAGAACCAAAAGAAACAGAGCTCAGCAGAGCTTGGATTGAAAACAAAGAGGAAGTGTTATTACAAATCAGAGAGAGAGCTTCTGAAGGGTACTAATGGCCAGGCATAGCTACAAAGAAGGTGCATATTTCATTTCACTGGAAGGCTTAAAAGTGAGAGGAATCTGACTGGATTTGTCTTAGGAGACCTGTAAGCAGGACCGGAGTGGTAGACTTTACATGGATCTCGGCAAGGGCATTGCTTCTGAGGCTGGAAAACAGAGGTGGGCTGGGGCTGTAATGGGAATGGCCATTTGTTTCACCCATTCCTAGAGTTACCATGACACATTTTTGAAGGTTATGAATATTGCATAACATCAAAGAAGAATTGGGTAATGCCAATATGGACAAGATGAACAAATATGACCCCAAATGTGACAGGATGAGCAATAAACATCACAAAATTACAGAAGTGCATTTAGTGATGGGGCAATTTTGGTTAAGAAAACAAGATATTGAGTCACTCAACTCTCTGGGATGCCACAGGCAAATTAAGTTTGTAAATAATGAGGTGGACTTATGGACTTTCAGCTTCTCAGTGTCTGCTTCTGCTCTTGGGCCAGCCCTTCCAGAGCCTGTGTCCAAACCTTGCTTGCACCGATTTACACAGCAAATGCATTGACACACTTCCCACTGAACCCAAACATACTCCACATCTTGAAGCTGTCAATTGCAAATATAGGTGGCTTTTTAGCATTGTCATATTGGATATAATTTTTGCCCTAGGAACTGGAAAACGTTCCTTCACAGGATCAAAGGATAGTTATGTCATTTTGCAAGCCCTCCATTAGCTTTCCCATTAAAAATGAATGCTGCTAATAATTTCATTTATATGCATTAGTATTTTGGAAAAAAAAAAACCTTCACTGAATTTGCCTTGAAACTCAAAATGCTATCAGAAAGCACCATGACAAGTCATCATATCATGGTATTTTCCTGATTTATCTCTATTTCTTTATTGTAATATGTTGTTATTATGTGACAAAGAATTGCCTTAGGAAAAGCATCGTTTTTCTAAGTTGAGCTCATCTGTTTCTTTTAGTTTTAAGCTTAAACCAGTGGGCATTTTTATGTCTACCTTACAATGCACACCACACTTTTATGCTTCTTTCCTTGGGTGATATGTTTATTTAATGCCAAGGTAACAAAATTTAGAATTAGGTGGATAAGCAATATTGGTTGTGATGTCGTGGCTTTCTTTCTATTATCAGTGCAGCAATGTACATAAAAAATGCGTAGGCTCTGAATGCATACGCCTGCTGATGGCAATCCCACATGCCACCCTTTGCCCATCATATCATGCCCCTAAAGGCATTGTGGGTTAACAGTGATTCAATCCCCCCATGCATGCATAATGTGACAACCTCTGCATAAATAATAATAAATAATTGGTATGTATAAATAATTTATCATTTATTTTTGCAGGAGAAGAAGAATTCTTAGACATATTTTAAACAAAGGGAACAGCAAACATGATCTCAATCAGAAAAGGGGTTAAGTCTCTTTAAAACACAACTTGCAAAGCTCGTGTGCATTCAATGTATATTTGTGATTTATACCGAGAGGGTGTGTGATATCACCAAAACCTGTGCAGCACGGCAGGATACCTATATCAGGATCAGAAAACGATTAAAAATAAATTCTAACTTGGAGAATTATTTTCAAAACAAGCCAAATAATATTTCTTATTAAGAAAATGGTTCCTTTTTTCCTGAGAGTGAATCAAGTCTACACCATTCCAGTTAAATATATTGTTTAGTGTGAAGGTATTGTATTTAGTTCGGTAAATATCTCAGATTAAATGTAGGTATCTAAATCTAAGTATGTGCAAAATTTATTAAGAAAAAATAGTAATAGAATAAAAACTAATCCCTAGTCAAGTTGGAGAGATAAATGAAGTGGATAGAAGATTGAATTATTGCAAATAAGAAAGAAAGGGTGGGCTTCTCTCTCCCTGCTTCTATGGAAGGGGCCACACAGAAGTACCCCTGTGGATGGCAGAGCCTGATTCATGCTGCCGGCGGGTGTGGTGGCACCACCAGGGAGATCCCAGGAAGGTGGAGGGATTTCTGTCCATCAGCTCTGTGTTTCCTGGATCTCAGTTTTTCCTTAATTTTCCTTCTCCAATCATATGTTGGAAATTTGTTTTGTTTTGTTTTTTGAGACAAGGTCTCACTCTGCAGCTCAGGCTGACGTGCAGTGGTGTGATCATGGCTCACTGAAGCCTGGACATCCCTGGGCCCAGGTGACACTCCCACCTCAGCCCCAAGTAACCAGGACTGCAGGCATGTGCCACCACGCCCAGCTAATTTTTTTTTTTTGACATGGGGTCTCACTATGTTGCCCAGGCTGGTCTCAAACCCCTGGACTCAAGTGATCCTCCCGTCTAGGCCTCCCAAAGTGTTGAGATTACAAGCATGAGCCATCACACCTGGCCTATATGTACTTTTTAATCCTCGTAAAATTCAATCCAGCAGGAACAATTGGTTTCAGTGAAAAACGAGTTTCTAATGAAAGATTGGGAGTCGTGCACATGTCCCAGGGAGGCGACAGATCAGGTTTGCAGAGGTTCGGGTCCTGGCCCCTTCCTGGCCTCTCCCATCCCCAGACAATCCCAGGGTCGCTCACAGGCACCCACCCTCCTCCCAAAGAAGGCTTTTAGTTACATTATATCTAATCTTTGAACAAAGCACAACATATTTTCTCGTTGGGTCTTACAATCTCTGTAACTTATAGCTCAAAACGGTCGTCTCTGCATTTAATTAGTAAACATGGGTTTGGCCCCAGGTTGACTTGGCCAATCCTGGTGCTGCTATTAATACATGCAGAGACTTGGGGTGAGGAATTTTACTCTGCATCACGTTCTTTCCATCAGTGAAAGGGTGGTGCTGCTTGTCTGGTAGAAATGTCACGACAGTTGATGACTATTGCATGTCACATGCTTCAGTCCTGCTCGGGGTCTCCAGCCCACAGTTCCTCTGACTGTCCCTGAATCTTGTCTTTGACGGCCCTCCTTCATCCCCGGCCTCCGGGCTCCAGACCACCCCAGCCCCAGTTTCCTCCCACCGCCCGCTTGCTCCCCTCCTGTGCTTCTCCTCCACAGCTGCCCTCCCCTCTCAGAAGCTTGGGGTCTCACTGGCCAGTGTGGCCCTTTCCTGACCACTTTTCTTCATGCATTTACACAACTGCATATATAAAACAGTTTTAGCAAGTTGCTCATAAACAGAAAATAAATTTGTTTTAGCATATTTAAAAAGAGTAACAGGAACAAAAATATAAAAATGCAAGTACCAATAGCTTTGTCCTCTCCCACTCTATTAGTCTGTTCTCACACTGCTATAAAGAATACTACCTGAGACTGGGTAATTTATAAAGAAAAAAGGTTTAATTGGCTCACAGTTCCTCATGCTGTGCAAAAAGCATGTCCAGGAGGCCTCGGGAAGCTTCCAATCATGACAGAAGGTGAAGGGGAAGTAAGCACATCTTCACAAGGCCACGGGAGGGAGAAGCGTGGAGGAAAGGAGAAAGAGCCCCTTATAAAACTGTCAGATCTCATCAGAACTCACTCACTGCCATGAGAACAGCATGGGAGAAACCGCCCCCATGATTAAACCACCTCCCTCTCTTGACACGTGGGGATTTCAATTTGAGATGAGATTGATTTGGGTGGGGACACAGAGCCAAGCCATATCACCTGCCCTTCAGTGAGTTTCTCAGTGGCCCCGTGGTTGACCGTGGCATGGAAAGAGATGATGGTGAATATAGAGCAGTAGAGACCCGGTGGGGGCAACCAGAGGAAGGAGACCATCTGGGAAGTGGGTGAGGGGGCAGAGAACATGTGGTTGGGGATTGGGGTGTTTGCATGAGAGGTGAGGTGAGTACAGTCAGGTGGCAGAAGTCTCACCTGGTATTGTGCAATGTAGCACTGTCTTCTCACCATATCTCCTCCCTGCTCTCAGTATCGCCTCCTAAGAAAACGTTCACACTTTGCAGTGTTGTAAGGAAGGATTAGAATCGTGGGCTTTGGAAGACCTCCAAATACAAGACTGGTTCTGAGACTCAGGTTGCAAGCTCTGCATGCCCATGAGCACCTGTAATCAGACATCCATGCAGGAACAGTCAACCTGACAGCTGGAGCTCTTCCAGATCCTGGATGCCAACTGAGGGCACAGAGACCCGCAGGGTGATAGCCAGGAGGCCAGAAGCACAGAATAGGAGGAGAGACAAGCTGATTATGGAAACACCAAAGCCCCTTCACACAGATGACCAGAGTGGGCTTGGGGAGATCACCTGTGAGATGAATGAGCAACTTTCCTTCACAGTGTGTGTGGTGGGTGGAACTGTGTCCCCCAGAAAGATATATTGGAGGCCCAGCCCTTGGCACCTGCCAATGTGCCCTTATCTGGAAATAGGGTCTTTGTGTCTATAATCAAGGCAAGGTGGCATCACACAGGGTTAGGGTGGACCTTAATCCAGTGACTGCTGTCCTTGTAAAATGATGAAATGTGGACACAGAGACACACGAAGGAGAACACCAAGTGAAGAAGAGACACACCGAGGGAGTGTGGCCAGGTGAAGAAAAGACAGGATTGGAACGATGCAGCCACAAGGCGAGGTGCACCCACAGCCCCAGAATGAGGAGAAACACAAGAAGCAGACTCTTCCCTGGGGCCTTCAGAGTGGGCACCACACTCCAGCACCTTGATTCCAAACCTCTGGCCTCCGGCACTATGAGATAATAAAGTTCTGTAATTTTAAACCACCAAAGTGTTGGCAATTTGTCATGGCAGCCCTAAGAAATGGACGCCATATGCATTTCTCAGAAAGGAAAAGGCACACTGTTGGCCTTAACCAGACTGCCCCGGCCTCACTTTGAGCTGGGATTTCAGTGTACAGCGCCACAGGCTGCTGCCTCTGGATTTGTTCATGTGTGTAATCTCTCATCATTTTGTTAAAGACACCTTGATTTTTTTCTTTTAATGGAAGACATTGTTCATTGATCAAATGTTGGCCAGTGTGCGTTTTAGCTTCCTGGAATGAGATGCTCCTTGTGACCAACACCATCCATTTCCTTTATGAGACTTCGTTGCCCTGAGGAGGGAAGTACATTGGATAAAACTTCAGGAAGGCATGTTCCGTGGGAAGAATGAAACAACCAGATTAAACTTCTCATCAAAGTTGAATTTTCCTGTAATGGCTCTCAAAGAAAGGGCAGCACGAGGGCTTTGCAAGAAGACAGGACTGTGCCACGGTAATGTCTTTTCAATAAGGCCGAGAACCCAAGCCTCCAGTGATGAGCGCGTCTATTGGTCCCTCTCTTAGAGAAGCTCCCTTGTGCAGACGCTTAAGGAACCCAATCCAATCACTGGTGCCATTCCTGACCCCACTCGAGGAATTAGAGCCCCTCAGAGAAAGCATTTTTGACCCATCAGGACTACTCCTTCAACTTCGGTGCGACATGATATTCCTTTTGGCAGGGTCACTGGTGCTCAACACCCGTCATCACTAACTTATTAGATCTCGAGGCAATTAGCTGAAAACAAACGGAAGAGACAAGCCTGGTATTGAAACACAGAAACCAGAAGAAAATAACCCATGGCAGTCCATTATTCCAAAGCTGCTTCAAAGGCTGGGGAGGGGCTTCCTCGTGAAGAAAGGAGCGTATTGTTTTCATGTAATGTCTATACAGTAGAAGGGCTGACTGCATTATTTTTCTACTGATTCGGGTTACATTCAAGCCTGCCTTGCAATAATAGGTTGGTGGAAAGCACTTTTCAGTTTCCACCTAAACCCAGCGTGCCATGTGTAGCATGATTAGTCAAGGATTAAAAATCCAATTAGACTCTCCCTTGACATGAGAAATCAGAAGAGGAATTTTGAGAAATGCATTGAAAACCACTTCTTAATATGATTGAGGGTGATAACATGCACTAAATGGAGAATTGATATCCCAGGGACCCCTTGAATTTCCACAACAAATTGACTTTCACCATCTTCAATATAAATATGCGCTCCTTGCTATTAATTATATTGATTGAGAACAGTAGATGTGTTTAAAGGAAAGTCCATGGGAACGCAGTGATTTGTTCTTTATAACTGAGAACTCACTCATGGCAGTGGGGCACTGTGCTCTGAGCAAGCACCTGCTATGGTTAGAGTCTTAGGTTTTTGAGAATACCATGTATAACAACATATGTAAAAATCTTACATGGAAACAGAATAATTTGCTGTCTGCTTCCACATACCTTGCTGGGGTAAGTGCTATGAACGTGGCAAATATTATCTTATCAAATGCAATTTTTATTTAGTCATGTGTAGTAAACATTACCAGTTTTTTTATGTGAGAGTCTTTGATTTTTATCATTCAAAAAACTAAATGGAAAAATTTTAAATAATTATTTAATCAGTCTGCTTAGATTTACTTCTTTTTATTCCTCTGTGATTTAATGCACAATTTGATTTACATAGATATACATCTTGCAATTGCTTCTCTACCATGCTCTTCTTTGTCAGTAGGAATAAAATGCTTAATTATTTGATCTGCATAGAGTAGTGCACAAATCAAATATTTTAAGACCATTCATGGATCTCATTGTGGTTCACAGAAACTCTCTTATTTTTATTATGGAATCTGTAGCATTTACTTGGCAAATAATAAACAAGTAAACATTTTAATGTAAAAAATGAAAATTTTCATTTCACGAAAACATACTGCTGAAGTTGCATCAGAACTTCACTTTTTTCCTGCTTTGTGACATGTTTATTAGCCTGTTGTCTACGGCTAGTTGTTTTTTGAACCTTCCTGAAAACTATCAGTGATACACTTACCTGCTTGTGTCTCTTTTATTTTTAATTTTTATGAGTGCATGGTAGGTGTATAGATGTATGGGGTCCATGAACTATTTTGATCTAGGTGTACAATGTGTAACAATCACATCAAGGCAAAGGGGGTATCCATCACCTCAAGCATTTGTCATTTCTTTGTGCTGCAAACATTCCACTTAAATACTCTTTTAGTTATTTTTAAAACATGCAATAAATTATTGTTGACCGTCACCATCCTGTTGAGCTATCATAGACTAGATTTGCCTTCTCCTCTTTTAATTAGACTTCCAGTTTCCTTTTTACAGTCTTTCTATTCTAATAAAAGTCTTCCTGAGAGTTACTGAGCTAGGTTAGAATAGCATTACCAATCACGTGGGCTGGTGCGTGAAATGCTAAGATTTGGTCAAATGCTTTCCCACACAGAGATCCCCACGTGTTTCGTGGCCCTCTTGCAATCTGATTTCAAGACACAGTGTGTTGAATCACCTCCAATGCAAGTTCAGCAGTCACAATGCCTCCACTCAGAAGATGAGACACAATCCTTCCAGATCAGATGTGCGGCTGTTGGTGGTTCTGTCAGGGTGTTAGATGACCAGAGAGCAGCTATTGGGGAAGGCCGCCATGGCTTCAGAGCTCTCCCTTCTTCTGCCTGGACAGAAGGGCAACAGGGGCACCGGTCGCTGCTACTACAGAACCAAACCCACCTTGTTTTCTCACGGCTATTTTGACAAACAATTTTGAACACAAAAATAAAAAGTAATGCCTGAAGACTGGACCTATGCAAATTAGATGGGCTCAGGCCATCTCCTTCTGCTTTATTCTCAAACGATGGCAATTCATCCTAGTGCCAAAGACTCTCTTTTTCAGCAGTGGGTGCCTTGTTTTAACGACAAGTATAGGTAACCTATTTACCAAGCAAAATACGGTTTTGGTTTTTCATATATGAGTATCTCAAGATGCGTTAGGAACGCACACACCACCAACGCATAGAGCTATGTTTGTTTGCTTAACTCTGGCTAGTGAAACGGTGATGATGAATTTGTCCACCTGGCTGCATTTTACAGACAAGTAAACTAAAGCCCGGGAAGGTAAGAGGAATTTTCCAGGTCGCAGGGCAAGCTGGGAGCAGAGCCAGAGGAAGACCTAGGCTTCCTGCTTTGTCTTCCAAGGTTTGTTTTTGGGGCACCTGTTAGCAGCAAACCTTGAATTTCTCTTTACTTGATTGTATAGACAGCAAGGAAATAAAATGTGAGTGCTTAGAATATTCTTAACTAAATCAAATGCTTTACAGAGCCCCTGGATGACAGGCAGATTCTGCATGTTCCTGCGTCATAACTGTTTCCAGTCCTGAGCTGAACTAACTCAGGCGGCGGAAGAAGCACATGATTCTCACCATTCTGTGCTTGTAACATCAGTACCACCCACCGGACACATCAGAGTTTCTCCTCATTTCCTCAAAGTTGTTCTTCCATCATGCCCCCCAAAAAAGCTTGTTATGAGGATGGAAGAGGGTTGCTACAGCCATTAAAATCAGTTGTACCACCCTCCAATTTTAAATGGTGGTGAAATGTGCAGGAAAATCTCCCGTCCTGCCAACCTCTGTTAAGTTTACTTCCCTCTAAACTCATATCATGATTAACCTTGACGGGGCCTTTGAGTTACTCTGGCCCAATCCCCACATTTTGCAGGTGAGATGCAGAGACTTCAGTGAACCCTCCAGTGCCCTGAGTCTCCTCTAGCTTTCGGAATCCAGGCTCATGGTGCTCCCACCATGCCACAGTGCCATGGTTTCCTCCTGTTGCTCCCACCTGCTGGAAATATGTCCAGATGCACTCTTTAAGGGGAACAACAAGCAAGCAAAAACTAAAACTAAAATGCCTTTCACCCTCTACCAGGCACACAGCTGCTCCTTAGAATAGTTCAAGTGTAAACCCAATATTCACACTGCATCTTCCCCCAGAATGGGCTTCTGAGGTGAGTAGACAGGTGAGCACCTCACTCTGACAGTATTTTTGTCTCCAGAGCCAGATTAACGAGGCTAAAGGAATATTTTCTTTTAACGAATACTTCCATGTGAAACTTTGCAGAGCATGCATGGATCTGGGGGGGAAGAAGATCATAGTTTCTGCTCAAACCACTTCCTGCCTTATTCTTAACTTCTTAATTCAACCATGGGTACTTGTCAGATGTTTTAGGCCCTGCTATCCATGGCGGGTGAATCAGGAAGGAAGGGGCAAAAACATTCATTGTCACTGAGTGCTGACCTCTCTCTCCCCAATGGAAGAGAGAGGCCTGAGCTGCCACCTCGACGCATGTACCCAGTTAGTTACTGGGAGGCCTCTGCAGCCAGAAGCAGCAAGTGGCCATGCATAGGCAACGCATGCCCAGCTACATTGTAACCAGCCTTTTTGCCTTTTATTAAAAATTCTGCAGCTAACTGCACATATAGTGCATCTTTTACATTGACATTTCCTTTGAATCAACAATCAGGGAGTTGAAGACCTGGTGAAGCATTAGTCTTCTTGCAAGCTTTGCTCCTTCTTGTGAATCTAGAGAAAAATTAGCCACCATCCTCTCTCTCTCCAGCCAGACACTCTCATCTTCCAAATTAAGTGGAATATTTGTGTTCTTCAAGAATCATCCACTTGTTTAGCAAAGCAACTAACTGACATTGAACATTGAATATGGTTTCAAAAGTAGAAGCTGAAAACTGGAGACTTTCACATCTGAGTGGGTATTGCTGTTTATTTAATTTTGACATTGGCTAGAAATAAATCACATATTTTTATCACCTATTAAGGTTTATAATCTCAGGAGTTTAAAATGTCCTGACACCTACAAGCTCATTGGGTTTTGTGGAGTCCAGAGTGTTTTATTCTTGCGTAGCTTTCCTAGCTTGGAGTTTGAGTGTTTTATTGCTTCATAGTTTTCCTAGCTTGCCTCTTTTATCATCTTCATTGGCTTCTGTGCATGATTCCACGGAGAGGGATTAACTGCTAGAGAGTCAGTTGGGCTTGCCATGGTTTTCCTCAGTTTCCTGAACATGAAAAACATCCTTCTAAAACCGTATCATGTTTGACCTTGAAAGGGATTTTGAGTCCATTGGTTGACTCTCCACCAGTGCAGGTGAGACACAGACTTCAATAAATTTTCTAGTGACTCACACCTGTTCAAACTCCCTAATCCATGCTAGTGGTTCTCTCACTGTGCCACTGTGGAATGGAAGGAATAATCCACCCATCATTTCCAACTTATGTGACTTCTCCCAAGTCAACCAGGAATTTCTCTATTTAACGGGCATTGGGAAATGGTCAAGGTGACTGAAAGAGTAATTTCCCAGCCCCTTCCAATCACATCCATGTACAGTACTGACAAACACATGCGTTTTTCCTAGATGGTTCTCTGTCTGTGGACTCCAAGCCAAGTTGCCTGTAAGAAGTTGTCAAGTCCCCAAACTCTATTGTTGCTGATTCCCTAATAGAAAGGATACTAGCAGTGTGTCTTCTGAGCAGAGAAGTGGAGGAGGAACAGAGGACTTAGCCTCTGTGGGGACTGGGACAAAACAGAGGGTGGGGAGGTGGCAATATGGAAGCCTTTGAATCTTTATCAAATAATTGTTTGAGGGTAGAGACCATTTTTAGGATGCCTGCTACGGCTTCTTGTCCCTCCTGTCTCAGTTTAGGAAACCCCATCAAGCCCCATCACTAGGCTCCAGGTATTCTTTAGTGCCTCATGTCCCCAAATTACTTCTCTTGTCTGACCTCAGTTTGTACCAACAGGGCCCTCTCTTCCATGTCCTGAACTAGCACACTAAGAATCAGTGATCTGCTTCTAAAAGTTATAACCTTTCTCTCCTCTTTTCTTTCCAGTATATAAGATTTCACCTCTCTTCTTAACGGTGGTGTCTTCTGATCATAGAATATCATGTAGAATTTGCCTCTGTTCTTCACGATGGTGGCTTCTGAGCATAGAATATGGTGTAGCTCTCCATTTCTTTAGTTCTTTTTAAATTCCTCACTACAGCATTCTGCAGTTTTCAGTGTACAGATATTACATACATTGTGTTATATTTATCTCTAAATATTGCATTTTTGGTGCTACTGTAACTAGTATTTTGTCATTTCTGTTTTGAAATTTTTATTGCCAATTTTTTTAAGTTCTCATCCTCCTCCCCACTGGCTTCTCTCTGGATTCTGATGTCTGGGCTGACTTCGGATTCTGTTGAAGTTGCCTTTCACTGCCCAGGAGAGGGTCATCCCTGGATCAGACAGCGCATCAGCCCAGGGTCTCACTGCCATCGGGAGAAGAACTCATATGTCTCCAGAAAGGACAGTGATGGGGGCTGTGGACCTCTCCTCCCAGAGGAAGGTGAGGACCCCCGCTCTGATAACAGTGGGAAAGTTGCTTCTCCTTCCTTGGTAAGTCCCAAGCATGTTCTGTCTATGTTAAAGGATCTCTGTCGAGGTTGCTGCTCGTGCCCAGTGACTTACCTCACATGTGACTCATGGTAGACCATTACTGTAATAATCGTTCTGAGTTAATGTAGTTAACACTCTTCACACCTCCAGGCTCTCTAGGTCTTCACAGTAGTGGATTCGTGCCCTTGTACCCAGGAGTAATCCTCCAAAACGACTACCTGAGGGGCCACAGTTCTGGACTACATCGCTTGCGTCTGAAGTCCAGCCCATGTGGGACAGCTGTGTAAAGAGCCACAGGACAGTGCTCTGGGGGTACCTCAGGGAGGAGAGACCCAGGCCAAAGTAGGCAGCACATCAAGGAAGGCAACAGCCCAAACTTACCTCCTGCAGGAAGGGGTGCAAGCTTTCCCAGAAGGGACGGGGAATGGAGGCAGGGGCCATGTCGTCTGGTGCTGGCATCTGGATCTGTTCATATATAACAAAGAAAAAAGCCCTAACACCAAAGAAAAGCAGATAAAAAGAGATACTTAGCATAAGAGCAAAAATCAACAAAATAGGAAACAGGAAATCAATATAGAAAATCAAATAAACCAAAGGCTGCTTCCTTGAGCAGATCAATAAAATTGATAAATCTCTAGCCAGGCAGATTAGGAAAAACAGAGCAAAGGTACAAATTACTACCATCATAAATGACAGCAGGTACATTTCTACTCAGGCAGCAAGCAGTTAAAAGACATAATGGCATATTATGAAAGATTGCATGGAAATGAATTTCATGACTTAGGTGAAATTCACTGAAAAACACAATATAGGTAAGCTCACCTGAAACAAAATTTTTAACATCAAAAGCCCTATATCTTTTAAAGAAATTGAACCTGTATTTAAAAATTTTCTCACAAAGACACCTCCAGGTGCAAATTGCTTTACTAGTGAATTTTAGAAACTATTAAAAGAAGAATTAATACCTATTTGGCATTAACTAATTCAGCATGAAGGCAACATTATTTTGATACTCTAACCAGATAAAAATATTAGGAAGAAAAAGAAAAACAACTATGGGTCAATACTTTCAAGAAAACAGGGGCTACGATTTTTAACACAACTGTATAATATAAAGTCTAAAAATATCGAAAAATGTTGACACATCTTAACGAAATAGGCTTCATCTCATGAATGCAATGTTGCTTTTTATTTTAAAAATTAATCAATGTGTGAAGGGAAAACAAAATATTGGGACCCCACACTCATTATGCCAGAGGGAAAGTTTAACTTGGGAACTGAGTCATGCCAAAAAAAAAAAATAGTAATAAAAATAAAACTGCTTTCTTGTTTGTTCTCAGATAGCTGTGACTTAGAAGGCCACGTCTCTCTCCAGGTGGTCCTCACAAATCGCTCACAAGGAAATTTCTTATGGGCCCCCAAATTTTTCAGAATATATATCCCCACCTGTAAACTAACCCTAAAACAAAGGTCTAGTGAATCTCACTCTGACAGTGTAAATTAAGAGCTTATCGTCACAGATATGGGACAGAGACAAGACTAGAAATCATCCACCTGCCCACCCTGAGACAACTGCGTATTTGACTTCTTCCTCTACACCATACTGACCTTATCTTATGTAAAATGTAGATGAATGCAGAACGATTTTTTTCTACTCTTCTCTTTTCACATGTAAAATGTGGATTCAGTGAGCAGTAATCAAAGCTTCACAAGAGTGTAACTATTTCGTCATCTATATCCCCCTTTCTATGTTTATTTCATTTTTTATTCCTCCTTCCCCACTTGCCTGCTCTTTTTCCTTTAAATATAAAGTCCTCAAAAGCCTTCTTGGAAAAAGCATGGATCACAGATCCTACTGTAACTTGTGTTTCTTTCTCCTGGGCACATCCTCAACCTTGGCAAAATAAATCTCTAAATTAATTGAAGTATGTCTCAGATATTTTCTGGTTTATAAATGTAATTAATAATATAAATTAACTTTAAAAATGTGGACTCATCTACACTTTCCTTTACCAGTTCTGCATGTAAGAAGCTTGGAAATGCAACTCCATCCTCATCACAAGTGAAAAGCTGAACAGACTGAAAAATTAGAACCCTTCTTGGATCCACAAAGAGGTGAGGACAAAGGGCAAACTGCTAACCTCTAGACTGAAGAGACAGACAGGCAAATACAGGGAGTCATGTCCTACAGGAGCAGAAACACAGGAGCAGAAACCACCACCACAGGAGCCAGTGCCATGGTAGTAGAACCTAAGTGGTAATGAGCAAACTGCTGGAGGCTAAGAAGAGACAAGCCTGAGAACACCAAACTCCAGGAAGAGGAAGACTCAATTATGCAGTGCACCCATGTGTCCACACTTCATGAGTTTCACCTCCAGGAGCTAGACCAGGTTCTCACAGTAAACATTGGAGAAAAATCTCCTCTTGCTCCCAGCAGGGGTAGGTCAAAACACATCAGTTTAAAATAGTTCACAACACTCCATTCTTCCTCAGAAGCTCTCCCCTCAGAAGAAGCAATATAACCAGAGCTAAATCTGCTGGAGTTTTATCAGAGCCTAACTGATGTTGAGAAGGTGGAAGTACTCAACTCCAGCTCTAGTCTTCTTCAGGAGAGAAGACAAATATCCAACTCCAGCCACTGATCCCATCCTATCCCATTTAAAAGTGGGGGAGGACTAGTGAGCAATTGTGAAGTTTAAAGTCCAGAGACACAGACTTATGAAAACACAAACAACTAAGCACAGGACTATAGAATTCTCCCCCACACCTCACCACTGCATTACTAATGACCTTTGTGCAGCAGTTTCTTTTACGTAACCAGGACGTTATGTTGAGTCAACAAGAAAAATTACAAGGCATACTGAAAGGCAACACACATGCACACACACACAATTTGAAGAGACAGAGAAAGCATCAGGATCAGACATAGCAGAGCTATTGGAATCATCAGACTGAGAATTTAAAACAACAAGGATTAATATGTTAAGGGCTCTAACAGATAAAGTAGACAACATGCTAGAATAGATAGGCGAGATAAGCAGAGAGATAAAAATCTTAAGAAAGAACAAAAAATAAATGTTAGAGATCAAAAACACTGGAACAGAAAAGAATGCCTTTGATGGGCTTATTAATAGACAGGACATGACTGAGGAAGGAATCTCTAAGCTTCAGGATTTATCAATAAAATCCTCTAAAACTGAAAAGCAAAGAAAACAAAGACAAGGAAGAAAAAAAAGAACAACATATCCAAGGACTGTGGGACAACTGTAAAAGATGTAACATACACATAATAGGAATACCGTAAGGAGAGGGAAGAGAGAAAAGAAGAAATATTTGAAACAATAATGTCTTTAAAAGCCTCCAAATTCAAAAATTAATTCAAGATGGATTACAGACTTAAATGTAAGACCTAGAACCGTAAAAACCCTAGAAGAAAACCTAGGCAATACCATTCAGGGCATAGGCATGGGCAAAGATTTCATGACTAAAACACCAAAAGCAATGGCAGCAAAAGCCAAAATTGACAAACGGAATCTAATTAAACTAAAGAGCTTCTGCACAGCAAAAGAAACTATTGTCAGTGTGAGCAGGCAACCTACAAAATGGGAGAAAATTTTTGCAAACTATCCATTGGACAAAGGGCTTATATCCAGAATCTACAAGGGACTTAAACAAATTTTCAAGAAAACACACAAACAACCCCATCAAAAGGTGGGTGAAAGATGTGAACAGACACTTCCCAAAAGAAGACATTTATGCAGCCAAAAAACATGAAAAAAGCTCATCATTGGTCATTAGAGAAATGCAAATCAAAACCACAATGAGATACCATCTCAAGCCAGTTAGAATGGAGATCATTAAAAAGTCAGGAAACAACAGATGCTGGAGAGGATATGGAGAAATAGGAATGCTTTTACACCATTGGTGGGAGTGTAAATTAGTTCAGCCATTGTGGAAGACAGTGCGGTGATTCCTCAAGGATCTAGAACCAGAAATACTGTTTGACCCAGCAATCCCATTACTGGGTAGATACCCAAAGGGTTATAAATCATTCTACTGTAAAGACATATTCACATGTATGTTTATTGCAGCACTGTTCACAATAGCAAAGACCTGGAACCAACCCAAATGCTCATCAATGATAGACTGGATAAAGAAAATGTGGCACATATACAGCACTATTCAGCCATAAAAAAGCATGATTTCATGTCATTTGCAGGGATACGGATGAAGCTGGAAACCATTATCCTCAGCAAACTAACACAGGAACAGAAAACCAAACACTGCATGTTCTTACTCATAAGTGGGAGGTGGACAATGAGAACACATGGACACAGGGAGGGGAACATCACAAATCGGGACCTGTCAGGGGATGGGAGGCTAGGGGAGGGATTGCATGAGGAGAAATACCTAATGTAGATGATGGGTTGATGGGTGCAGCAAACCACCATAGCATGTGTATACCTCTGTAACAAACCTTCACGTTCTGCACATGTATCCCAGAACTTAAAGTATAACAAAAATAAATAAATAAATAAATATAAATTTTTTTAAAAAGTATCCAAATTAAAATCAGACACTAAATCACAGATCCAGGATTCTTAGAGAACACCAAGCAGAATATATTTAAAGTGCTGAGACAGCAAAAACGCAAAACAAAACAAAACACCAAGTTATGATTTTATATCCTGAAAAATGATTCTTTAAAAGTAAAGGAAGAAAAAAATATAAATTTCTCAGGCAAACAAAAATTAAGGGAATTTGTTGCCAGTGGACCTGCCTCTAAGGAACATTCAAAGAAGTTCTTTAGAGAGAAGAAAAATTATATAGGTTAGAAACTCAGCTTTTTATAGATAAAGAAAGAACATCAAAAAGTATATATGTGAAGGTAACATGAAAACTTTTATTCTCAATTGATCTAACAGATAACAGTGCTGAAAATAATAATAGCAGCAATGCATTTGATTGCATATGCTTATGTATATATAATATGTGTACATATATATGTTTATGTATGTTTATAAACAAGAAATGAACATTTATACATAAGCTTATATTCTCATATACAAGAAATGAATAAAAGCAGTGATAAAGGAGGAAAGAGAAAGTGGTTGAGATTAATTTGTTATTATAATACACTCACACTATCTGTGAATAATATAATTTTACCTGAAAGAGGATTTAGATTAGGTTGAATGAATATTACAAAATCTAGGGGAACCACAAAATAATTAATAAAGGTATAACTGTTATTCTAAGAAAGGAGACAAAAGGGAATCATATAAAACTTTAAATTAAAGCCGCAAAAGGCAGAGAAGTGAAAAATAAAAATAGGAATAAAAAACATCGGCAACAAATGGAAAACAGTAAGAAATACAGCAGATACTAATTCAACTATATAAATATTCATTTTGAACTTCAATAGTCTAAATTCCCAAAATCAAAAACTGAGACTGAGTGCATATATATTCAGGGCAACTTGAATCTATGCTCCAAGAAAAAAAAAATACAGATACTGTCAGAGTGAATCACAAAATAAGATACAACTCTATATTGTCTAGAAAAAGCAACTTTAAAAATAAAGACACATGTAGATTAAATGAATGAAGAAAAATATATCATACTAAGACTAATCTAAAAAAGATGGAATAGGTACATTAATTTCAGGCAGAAAAGACTTCAAAGCAGGGACACTTATCAGGGATAAACAAAGGCATTACATAACGATAAGAGAGTCAGTTCTCTAAGAAGACATAACGATCCTTAACATGTATGCACCTAACAACAGAGTGTCAAACTACGTGTAGCAAAAACTAATAGAACTGAAAGAAGAAATAAATAAATCAAATATCATAGTTGATTATTTCAAACATCCTCTATAAAAAATGGACAGATTCAGCAGGCAGAAAATCAGTGAGGACCTAGTGGAACTCAACAACAAATTAAACTAGAAATCAATAACAGAAAGACAACTGGAAAATCTCGAAATTTGAAAAAATTAAACAACACACTTTCAAATAACAAACGGTTCAAAGAAAAAAATCTCAAGAAAAATTAAAAATTATTTTAACTACATAAAGATGAAATTAAAACTTATCAGAATTTGTTGGATGCAGCAAAACCAGTGAATAAAGGGAAATTTATAGCATTGAATTCATGTATTCGAAAATAAGAAATATAAAAAATCAATAATCTAAGTTTCCACCATAGGAAACTAGAAAAAGAATAACAAATTAAATTCAAAGTAAACAGAAGAAAAAAAATTAGTACAATAGAAATCGATAAAATTGAAAACAGAAAATAAATTTTTAAAAACTAGTAAAACTGAAAGTTGATTATTGGAAAAGAGCAATAAAATTGATAAGTCTCCAGCCAGTATAACTAAAAAAAAAAGAAAGATAACACAAATTATGGACATCAGAAATGAAAAAGAGGATATCACTGAAGATTCCATAGATAGTAAAATAAAAATCGAACCATGATATGAATAACTTCTTGCCCACAACTATGATAACCTAGATGAAATAGACAAATTATTGAAAGACACAGTCTGCCAAAGCTCACATAAGAAGAAATAACCAATCTAAATAGAATTATATCTATTAAATAAATTGAACAAGTAATCTGAAAGCACCAGACTCAGATATCTTCACTGGTAAACTGTACCTATCATGTGAGAAAAATACTATACCAAGTCTCTACAATCTCATTAAGAAAGTAGAAGCAGAGGGAATATTTTCTAACTCTTTGAGACCAGTATCACTCTAATGCCAAAATATAAAAGAGACATTACAAGAAAAGAAAATACAGACCACTACCTCTTACGAACTTAGATGCAAAAATTCTCAATAAACTATTAGCAAATCAAATCTATCAATGTATAAAATGAATTATATACCATGACCATGTGGGATTTATGTTAAATATGCAAGGCTGGTTCAAAAATCAAATGCCAGTTATATAATTCATCATATCAATAGGCTAAAAAATACAAACATGATCATATCAATTGATACCAAAAAAGCACAGAAAACAAAAAACAAAAAAAAACTAACACTCAGCCCGGATAAAATCTCTCAGTAAGCCAGAAATAGAGGAGAACTAGCTCAGCTTGACAATAGGTGTCTACAAAAAGCCTACAATGGTGAGAATCTTAAAGCTTTCTCTTAACTAACATCCTACCTCATGGTGAGAAACTTAAAGTTTTCTCACTAAGGTTGGAAGCAATGCAAGGATGTTTCCTATTTCTGCTCCTTTTCAACATTGTACTGAAAGTTTTAGCTAATGCAATAAGACAAGAAATCCAAAAAAAAGTTACACTATTAGGAAAGAGGAAATAAAACTCTCTTTGCAGATTACATGGTCATTATATAGAAAATCCAAATGAATCAAACAAAAGTTTACTGGAACTAATGGGCAATTACAGCAAGTTTTCAGTATATAAAGTTAATATACAAACATCAATAGCTTTCTTACATACCAGCAATGAACAGGCAGAATTTTAAAATTTAAAATGCAATACTATTTACATTAGCAACTGCAAAAATGTGGATGTTTGGCCCTCCACTCCTCATTTTGGAATTTGGTCCTCTGCCTTGTGAAAGGTGTGTGGTCATAGGGGTAGGTGGTTCCCTGGTAAATGGCTTGGTGCTATATCCTTGAGGTCACAGGTGAGTTCTCCCTCTGCTGGTTCCTGCCAGAGCTGGTTGTTGAAGAAGCCGAGCACCTCCTACCCCTCTCTCTTGCTTCTGCTCTCATTACATGATCTCTGCACATCAGCTCCCTTTTGCCTTCCCCGTGAGTGGAAGCAGCATGAGGCCCTCATCAGAAGCCAAGCGGATGTTTGTGCCATCCTTCTACAGCCTGCAGTACAGAGCCAACTAAACCTCTTTTCTTTGTAAATTACTCAACTATCCCTTTAGAGCAACACAAACAGAACTAAGACAGAAATTTGGTACTAAGAGTGGGGAGGTTATTCTGGACCGTCTAAACAAGCCCAATGTATTACAAAGGTTCTTATAAGAGTAAGATTACGGGTGTGATGAGACAAGCAGAGAACAGAGACTAAGGCAAAGATTTTAAGATGCTACACTGCTGGCCTAGAGTTCCAGAGGGAGGAATCCTTCTACTAGGAGACGCAACCATGATTTTACTAAACTGGAAGTTAGGATTGCCACCCAGCCACTTTGGACTCCTCATGCCTCTTCATCACAGTCTAAGAAGGGAGCTACAGTATTGGTTGGGATGATACAGTCTAAGAAGGGAGCTACAGTGTTGGCTGGGATGATTAATCCAAACCACCAAAAGGAAATTGGACTACATGGAGGTAAGAAAGAGTATGTCTGGAATACACAAGGTCCCTTAGGGCCTCTTTTAATATTCCTGTGCCCTGTAATTACAGTCAATTGGAAACTACAACAACCAATCCAAGAGGGATTATGAATGGCCCAGGCCCTTCAGGAACAAAAGTTTGGGTCACCTCAGCAGGTGAAGAACCATGATCAGCTGGAGTGCCTGCTGAAGGCCGAGGGAATACACAATGAGTAGTAGATGAAGATAGTTACAAATACCAGCTACAACCACATGACAGATGATAGTAATAAAGAATGTAATTGTGATGAGTATTTTCTCCTTATTTTGTTAAGAATATGCTTGTGCTTATATACACCCATATTAAGCAAATATCTTTGTTTTATTTCCTCTGTTATTCCTTTATCATGTAACATAATATCGATTAACTTTGTATCAGCATTTAAGTATTATAAATTTTGCATCATCGTGTTTAAGTCATGGGATGTCAGAAATAAACATTACTCAATAACTTACTTCCTCTTCTGGGAATAGGATTAGTGTGTTTTCAGTTGTATATCAGGTGGAATGATGACCTTCTTATTGTCTTTATTTGGAAATTAAGTATAATTTAAGGAGACGCATATGGATGTCAAGTTGAGGAGGGGCAAACTTGGGATGGTTATTATTAGGTGTCAACTTGACTGGTGAGACGTGTCTAGATGACTGATGAAGCATTGTTTCTGGGTGTGTCTGTGAAGGTGTTTCCGTAAGAGATTTACCTGTGAGCCAGTGGACTGAGAGAGAAAGGTGCTTCCTAATGAGGGTGGGTGCTATCTAGTCAGCTGCAGATGTGACTAAAACAAAGCAGGTGGAAGAGGGGGGTGTCCCCCATGCTTAATTCTCATTTGCCTATTCTCTTTCTCTCTCTCTCTGCCTCTCACCCTGCCCTTTCTCTTCTGGAGCATGATACTTCTCCTCCAGCCCCTGGACATCAGACTCCAGGTTGTTCCTTTGGCTTTCAAGCTCTGCATCTTGTACCAGCGGCCACCCAGGGGATCTCAGTCCATCGGTCTCAGACTGAGGGCTGCACCGTCAGCTTCCATGGTTATGAGGCTTTTGGAATTAAACTGTGACACGCTACCACCTTCCCTGGAAGCCACACGACTCACTTTTCTCTTTCTCCTGCTTGCAGACAGCCTGTCATGGGACTTCACCTTTGTAATCATTTGAGCCAATTCTCCCTAATAGAATCACGTTCATATAGAGATGAATTTTTATTCCGACCAAAATTTCAGCAGTGATTTTATAGATGTCAAAAAAAAAAAAAAAAAAGGATTCTAAAGTTTATAGGGAAAACCAAAAGAGCCAGGATAACTAATGGAATATTAACAGAGAAGAATATTGCAGGACTGATACTACCCAGCTTCCAGATTTACCATAAAGCTACCATCATAAAATACAGTCAAGTATGAACAAATAGATCAATGGAACAGAACAGAAAACCCACTAATAGACCCACGTAAATATAATCAGTTGATTTTTGAGACAGAGCAAGAGAAATACCATGAAGAAAAGAGGATTTTTTTAACAAATGATGCTGGAACAACTGGACTGCCACCTGTAAAAATGAATTCAGACACAGATATTAAACCCTTCACAAAAAAATTAACACAAAATGGATCACAGATTTAAATGCAACATGCAAAACTATAAAACTCTAGAAGAAATATAGGAGAAAACCTACATTACCTTGGAGGCTGACAACTTTTTTTTGATACATACTAAAGGCATAATCCATGAGACAAGTAATTGATAAGCTAGGCTTCAATAAAATGTAAAAGTTCTGCTCTATGAAAGACAATGTCAGGGGAATGAGAAGACAAGCTAAAATGAGAAGGCAGACTAAAAGAAGCTATTTGCAAAGGAAACATTGAATAAATGACTAATATCCAAAATTTAAAAACTCAATGACAAAACAACCAGATTTCAAAATTAGCCAGACCTTAAGAGACATCTTACCAAGAAAGATATACACATAGCGAGTAAGCATAGAAAAAGATTCTCCATGTCATACGTTGTCAGAGTACTGCAAATTAAAACATCAATAAAGCTGGGCATGGTGGCTCATCCCTGTAACACCAGCACTTTGGGAGACTGAGGTGGGTGGATGAACTGAGGTCAGGAGTTCGAGACAAGCCGGGCCAACATGGTGAAACCCCATCTCTACTAAAAATACAAAACTTAACCAGGTGTGGTGGCAGGTGCCTGTAATCCCAGCTACTCAGGAGGCTGAGGCATGAGAATCTCTTGAACCTGAGAGGCAGAGGTTGCAGTGAGCTGAGATTGCGCCATCACACTCCAGCTTGGGAGACAAGAATGAGACTTCATCTAAAAAAAAAGAAAATCGATAAAATGAGACCCCTTACCTATTAGAATGGCCAAAATCCAGACCACTGACAACATCAAATGATGGTGAGGATGTGGAGCAACTGGAACTCTCCTTTATTGCTGATAGAAATGCACGATAGTACAGCCACTCTGGGAAACAGTTTGGCAGTTTCTTACAAAACTAAACACACTGTTCCCATGTGATATAGAAATCACACTTCTGGGTATCTACCCAAAGGAGATGACAACTTAGTTCCATACAAAAACCTGCACATAGATGTTTATAAAACTTTTATTCATAATTGTCAAAACTTGGAGTCAACCAAGATGTCACTCAGTGTGTGATGAAATAAATTAACCCCGGTTCTTTGAAAAAATATGATATTATTCAGAACTAAAAAGAAATGAGCTATCAAGCATGTTACTAAGTGAAAAACAGCCAATCTGAAAGGGCTGCATACTGTCTGATTCCATCAATATGACATTCTGGAAAAGGCAAAAGAGAAAAATATAAATTGTTGTCAGGAGTTGGAAGTGAGAAGAAAAAGGAATAGTTGAAATGCAGAGGATATTGAGGGCAGTGAAAATACTCTGTATTATCCTACAATGTTGCATACATACCATTACATCAAGAGTGAACCCTAATGTAAGCTATAGACTTTGGGTGATTATGATGTATCAATATAGGTTCATCAAGTGTAACAAATGTAGCCCTCTGGTAGGGAATGCTGATAATGGGAGAAGCTCCATGTGTTTGAGGGCATACATAGCTTCCTTCATGGAATCTCTGTAACTTTCACTTAATTTTACATGAAACTAAAATTGCTCTAAAGCAAAATTGCATAAGATCAGGAAAAGGCAAAGATGTCCTGTTTTCAACATATTCTAGAGGTGGTAGCAGTGAAATAGGATGAAAAAATGAAACAAAATCATGTGGATTGGGGTGGGAAATGAAGCAAATCCCTTTCTACTTAAAAATTTAATCATTTTTTTTTAAATTCTAAGGGATATACAAAATGATATTAGAACCAATGAGTTTACTAAGGTTGTAGGATACAGGGTAGCAACGAAAATAAGAAATTAAAATTTTAAACAAATATTATTTATAACAGTATCAAAATGTTTTCTAAAGAATAAAGGTAAATTTGAAAAATAATGTGCAAAACCTGTAAGCAGAAAACTGTAAAACATTGCTAGGGAAAATTTTAAAATATCTCAACAAATAGAGAGATATACCATGCTCATGTATCAGAAGGTTAAATATATGAAAATGTCACTCTCTATTGTGTTAGATTTAACACAACGGTGTAATAAAGAGTAAAATTTTCCTGAGAAATTTCCAACCCCATCTTTTATTATAAGGATGATATTTATGTTTCTATTAATCTTACAAATGATGAAACACTCAAAATAGTAAACTGTTTGTCCTCAAGTTAATGTTTTTCTGTATATTTTTTGTTTGCTTTTGAACGTTTTCCTCCTATGTGTGTTCCATTATCAAATATAACACTGGCATTGTCTCCTCTTTGAGCATGCCTTGTTTGGCCTATGCAGTTATTTCTCTATACAAATAATGGTAGAGACTTTATAGAGAATTCTAAACAGATTACTGACTCTACAGATAACTCCATATGTGATTGCAGTGATACCTCTGTTAGGAATTCTTCAGAATCAATACACAAATTAGCCGGGCGTGGTGGTGCAGGGTGCAGACCTGTAATCCCAGCTACTCAGGAGGCTGAGGCAGGAGAATGGCTTGAACACGGGAGGCAGAGGTTGCAGTGAGCTGAGATCCACTGCACTCCAACCTGGGCAACAGAGCAAGACTCTGTCTCAAAAAACAAACAAACAACAACAACAAAAACAAAAACAAAAAAACAGCAGAGTCTTTTTCTAGTAAAAATGAAAGGACCCCGCATTGAGGCCATGAAGGGATGTGATACGTCAGATGCTGGGATTTGGACACGAGTGTCTCTGGGACCCTGCCCATTGTTACGAGGCATCTCTGAGTCGGCCAGCAGATGTTCTGCTGGAATGCAGGGAGAGAATATGGGTCTGTCTAGAGGGCCCCAAGAGGTCACACCTGCATTCTAAGCCAGGGGCAAGTGAAGAAGCAGAGACGGGAATGTGCCATGGCTGGAGGTCAGGGCTTGTTGAGAGGAGAGCAATACAGGGCATGGGCTCTGTGACAGCGGATTCAGAAATGGCCCATGAAGCCTGGAGAATATTCTTTCCTGGGATGTTTATGCTGGATTGAAGGTAGCTGGTATAGGGCTGAGCAGACAGTCTTCCTGGGGTTGCAGTCTATGAAGTTATTCAGAGTCCCCTGCTTAACGTAGGCTCTGCTGCCACCACCTTGAAATTCTCCATAAATTCTGAACAGCAGCAGAGCATGTCTGGTGTAGGGAGAGAGGCTTCCCACTTTCTCCCCGTGCCGTTGCCAGGTTCCCCTGCTGGGCCAAGCACAGAGGTTGCTGCTGCCAATGCTGATGGTCTTAGCATCTTAGCTCTCCAGGATCAATGCTCCTTTTCCGCCTCCTCAACCTCTGGGGTCTGTACAGGGACTCTGCTGTTTACAAAATGGCAAAAATGGCCTGTCCATCTGAGAGATTAGTGACTTTAACCATGCAAAGGGTGGCTGCCAAGGTTTTGTGGACAAGAGCTGTGTGGCCAAGTGTAACCAGTTGGCTTCGTGGAAGATCGTCTCTCCTGATGGGGCTGGCGTGAGGCTGTGCTCAGTTGCTCGACAGGCAAAGCCTATCCCGAAGTTCTCCCTCAGTGTCACAGAGTTCAGATAACTGGGACAACCTGTTACCATTCAGATGGACACCTTCCGATACAAAAGTCCGAGGCTGCCATTTCTCTCAGTGTCAGCAGTGGCATGACATAGGGGATGTCTGGCTTTTTGTTCTTCTAGAGCTCTCTTCTGAAAATGGTCAGATAGGGGAAAAGGAGCAAGTAATGTTCTCCCCTGACTTGTGCTACAGTTTATACGATGTGGAGGTAGGTGACTTGGATATTTACATCGTCTCTCTCTGTCCTCTAATTATGCACCAGAGAAAGCGAGTGAGTGAATGCTGGCCAGCCTGTTCTAATTCTTCAGTAGGGTGTGCAGCTCATCCTCTCCGGACTAAGTTTTTAGAAAGTGAATTCTTTTAATACCACAGCTCACATTTCTCCATTGTAAGACTGAATCTGTTCCTGTCCCAAACAGGTGAAGAGTAGTGTGGATCATTCCATTACTCATACAAAAGACTCATGCACCCCCATCGGAGTCTGAGAGCCCCAGAGACTCACAACCGGGTGTTCTTGTTCCTTAGACACCGACGGCAAACATCTCAGCTGAGACTGTGACTCGGGATTCCTTCCAACAAGTTTTGACATGTTGCTTCACATTTTCCTTTAAGCAAGCGGGCAATTAGCTGAGCCAGCCGTACGTACACAGGCCTGTAGGCTTCAGCAGGCGGCGGGGACAGAACACGGGTCCAGACATGGGGCGGGTTGGGCTTCCACACCGTAAGAAAACACATGGAGCTCAGGATTGAACAACGTTTGCTCCATTCATCCACAGGGAAAGGTCTCTTCTCATCGCAATGGCGGAGAAGGTGCACGACTTGGCCTCTTGCTCCAAAGGCAGAAGCACTCTGCCCGCCAGCGCGAGGCCACACCCATGTGTGCTGAAAGTGCAGCCACAGTCATCAACGTCTTCTATTCCACCTAAGTAAGGCTCAACGACGAATTGAAATCTTATTGCAATCGGTAGACAATAGGATTTTAAAAGGTCTGAGAAGAGGATTACCATATCGTTACGATATTACAGTCTGATTTAAACAGTTCTGTTTTCTTGTAAATTGTTTTCTTGCTCATGAAATATCTATTTTACATGTGGTACAAACCCCAACTGGGATTGAAAAACAACAACAACGAGAATTTGACATTCCTCAAACAGTACTTTCTTATTAACCAACAACAACAATTAGGAAATGTTTCAAGTAACTTTAATCTCTGTGCTTGAATACACATTGTTCATTTTCCTATGTCAACAAATACAGGCTGATGTTTTAGAACAGATTTCCATATGCTAATTTATCTCTTTCCTTTTCTGAAAGATTGTCTTTCCTGACTGTTAATTCCAGCTGACGGAATGGTTTTGCCTTTTATTCTCTGCAAAATAATGCACTGTTGCAAAGTGATTTCTAATAAACAGTATCTAGGAAAGAGCTACAATACTGATTGTTTTTGACAACCAAAAATGCATTATTAATGAAATAATGTCATCGGCAGCATCCTGGCCACAAGCTGATTATTTACAGTGTATTTTTCTTTTCAGAATTGTGGTCCTATAGTACAGCCACTATGGAAAACAGTGTGATGATCTCTCAAAAAACTAAAAATAGAGCTACCACACAATCCAGCAATCCCACTACTGAATATTTATTCAAAGGAAACGGAATCCATATGGCATCCTCCTGTTTATCACAAACTATTCACAAGAGTAAAGATAAGAAATCAACCGAAGTGCCTATCCACAGATGAGTGGATAAAGAAACCATATATATATATATATATTCCTTTTCCTTTGAATAAATATTCAGTAGTGGGATTGCTGGATTGTGTGGTAGCTCTATTTTTAGTTTTGGGGAGATCATCACACTGTTTTCCATAGTGGCTGTACTATAGGACCACAATTCTGAACAGAAAAATATGCTGTAAATAATCAGTTTCTGGTCAGGATGCTGCCTATAGGGAATACTATATATATATGGAATACTATATATATAAATATATACTATATGTATATACTATATATACTATACATAATACATAGTATATATTTATATAGTATGTAGTATAAATTTATATAGTATATATACTATATATACAAAATATATATAGTATATATAATATATAGTATATATTAAATATATACTATATATAAAAATATACTATAATAGATACTATAATCATACTATATATTATACTATATATACTATTTATATACTATATATACTATAATATATACTATATACACTATAAAATATACTATATATCATATAATATATACTATATATCAGATACTATAATATATATATTGGAATACTATGCAGCCATAAAAAAGAAGAATCATGTCATTTGCAACAACATGGATGGAACTGAAAGTCATTATGTTAAGTGACATAAGCCAGTAACAGAAAGACAAATACTGCACTTTTATTCACATGTGGGAGCTAAAAAATGTCTCATAGAGTTCGACAGTAGAATGATAGATTCCAGATACTGGGAAAGGTGTGTGGATGGGAGGGGGGACTATAGTTTTATGTTTTTTTCCTATTGATCACTGGGAGAGGAGGTGACTATAGTTAACAAGGATGTATTATATATTTCAGAGTAGCTAAAGAGAGGACTTGTAATGTTTTCAATACATAGAAATGATAAATACTCAAGGTGATGAATATCCTAAATGCCTTAACTCAATCATTCCACATTCTGCCCATGTAACAAAATATCACATGTACCCAGTATATCTATGCAAATATTATGTTTCAATTTTAAAAAAGAATCTAGAGCCTTGCCTTCCATTTAGAGCTTCACTGGGATGGACGACATTACTGGGAAGATTGCGGAGATGCAGATGTGCTCCATAGAGTTCAAATGAGTCTACAGTGAACAGTACGAGTGACCAGATGTGTTTAAAATTGTGATTCGTACTGTATTTCATTAACATTATTTTTCAGCTTTAACTTAGTTAATCTTGATTATCCTAGATCAGAGGTCCCTCAAATTATACAATCTATAACTAATAAAGGTAATTTTTAAAAGAAATACTATTTCTAGAATCATAAGTAGAATGTCAGCGGTCAATACAGAATGCACTCTTTTCATCCAAAGCTGGCTCTAAATTGTAGCTACAAAAAAAAAAAAGAATAATACAAGACCTAAAGTAAAACTCAACATTATTTTAATTTGTGTGATGGAAGCAGGGAGAAATCAGTAATGCATCCCAACAGCGCAGCAAAATCTATAGCTCACATCGTAATTACAGTGGTACAAAAGGTCCAGAAGACCTTCTGATTGCATTTGGTAGTGAACTGTTCCACATTTGAAGCTTACCAATTTTACAAAATATAGTGTTTTATTTCATTGATTCATTCCAATTTCTGCTACTTAATTCACTAAAATATTTGTGCTTCTAGTCAAATTATGATGCTGCTGATAGAGGACTGGGTACCCATCGTTACTGGGTCCCATATTAATTGTAGTATGAACTTTATTGAATTTACTGAAGTGCTTTGCTGGAGAGTCTCCAAACACTAACAGGCAAATGAAATTAAATAAAAAGGGTCAGCTCTATTTAAGAGCATCATGTAAGTGCTTTAGAGAACGGGTCTAATTAAAGAGGCTGTAAACCAAAACCTCAAGTGCCAATGTCACCCCTCACCTGATCACACCCGTCATGCAGGGAAGCCGAGCAGAATTCATCAGAGAACAGGGCATCTGAAGCCAAAATGAAGGGTGTTTAATCGAAGATGGGCTTTCTAACAAGTTCTAATAGATGCTCATAGAATTTCGATTGTGCTTGCAAAGATTGTGCAGAGTCCAACTCTTTTCACACCAACGTAGACACCCTCTCTGAAGAGAAGAATTCTCTATGACTTAGGCCATCTGTGGACACGTTGCCCAATGGCTTTGGCAATGGGGCCTAATTGGTATAATATTAGTTCCCGAAAAGACTGCAGATGCATCCCCTTTAAAATATCACCTACTTCAAAATGCCGTTACCTAGAGAAGTGCTTGAGGGCAGAGACGCTGTATTGTTTATCCAGGTCCCAGCTCCCAACAAGTGCCTAGAACATGGTGAACAATGGAAAAATTAGCGAACAGCCCCATGAACAAAGAAACAGCGAAGAAACGACATGAGCAAGCATTTTCACAAAATGGAAAATCCTTCGGTAATTACAAAGTTACCCGCTAGACATCCAGTTTGTCTTCCTATATGTGCCTAGCCAAGGATTCTTTGTAGGTTCTCAACCCAGTCCATTTTGGGGCTCGCTTCAGACTTCACGTACGGACCGGAGGGGGCCTGCCATTTGTTTCTAAGTGGCAGCGAGGGTGTTCTGACCACCAGCTGGTCGGGACGGACATCCGCGTAGTGCTGCTCCCCTATGACACGTCCACAGTGCTCAGCCACAGACAACACGTTGCTGGTGTGAGCCTTGCGGGCTGACACGTGCCTGATCTACTGCCGAGAAGGTCACGGGCCCTTTGCCCATGGCCCCGGGCCTCCAAAAACCGCTGTCCATTGGAACTTGGACATCCACGGATAAGTGAGAATGAAGCAGTTCCTCAACACTCACGGGCTCTGGGGTCCCTGGAGGAGGTGAGACAGGAATCTGAGGGGCGAGTGTTTCTGTCTGACGGGCTCTGGGGTCCCTGGAGGAGGTGAGACAGGAATCTGAGGGGCGAGTGTTTCTGTCTGACGGGGCCTCTGGAACATCTGCTGAACGTGTGCCCAGAAGCCCCACAGAAGAAGTGTTAACAAAGCAATGAAGCCAGTGTGAATCCGAGAAGCATGAACGCAGACCAAACCACCAGCGGACACCAGATGTGATGGTCAAGTTTCCTTCTCACGTGGGATTCAAAGTCTCTTTAATTTTTTTTCAAAAAGTTTATAACACATACATAAACATCATAGCTGATGTACACATTTTATACTTACGTACTTTAAAATGCTGGAACATAACATTTGATGAAAATCCTGAATTCTGTTTAGGCCTGAAGCTCATTTGCTTGATTGGGTCAACACAGGTGGGTCAATGAGAGCAGGAGAGCAGGAAACTTTGACACAGTCGCGGCTGCACGGGCTGGGGCGTGAGGGCAGAGAGCACAATCTCACGTCAGTAGAATACTGTCCTTGTACGAGTCACAGCTGCCAAGTGCACTTTCAGGTGCTTGTGAAATGTGCTATGATTTTTGCAGACAGCATTGAAGTAAATGTTAGAAAATGCAAAGAGGAACAAGTATCAGATTCTTCTCACTCAGGGCAACAGGTGCCTCCCTGCTCGTAAAGACCAAATGAGCCCAGAGCGTTTCCTGAGCAGTCATTGTTGGCCTACTGGGGACCAGTCACACTGCTATGTGTGGGGACTCATGGCCTTCCTGAGTGGCCAGGGAAACAGAGGGGCAGGGGACAGCCCACAGGTGGCTTCCAGAAGCAGGGCTGCCCATGGTGTAGGGAGCACAGAGTGGTAGAGCACGGCTCATGATACTTGCGCTGTTTCTTTTCTTTTCTTTTCTTTTTTCTGTTTTTGTTTTTGCTTGCTTGTTTGTTTGTTGTTGACACAGAGTCTCACTCCGTCACCCAGGCTGGAATGTAATGGAATGATCTCAGCTCACTGCAACCTTTGCTCCTGGGTTCAAGCAATTCTCCTGCCTCGGCCTCCTGAGTACCTGGGACTAAGGATGCACATCAGCACGCCTGGCTAATTTTTTTGTATTTTTAGTAGAGACGGGCTTTCACCATGTTGTCCAGGCTGGTCTCGAACTCTTGACCTCAGATGATCTGCCCACCTTGGCCTCCCAAAGTGCTGGGATTACAGACAGCTCATGCTGTTTCTAAAGCTGACTGGACTTCCCTAAGTTGGTGGTTCTCTGAGTTGAGGGGTTAAGAAAACATCATTGCTCGGGTCCGAGTCTAGACCAATGGGATCACCATTGTTGCAGGTGAAAGAGGCATCCGTGATTTTCAAAATTTCTCTGGACAATCCTGATGGACTTGTGAGGTGGAGAAAATGCTCTTGATAGACTGGAGGGATACGATTCCAGGCATTGCTCTAAACAAAGGCAGGGCAGCCACAAACCACATGGCCTCCTAGGAAGCTGCCCTTGTTTGGGCTGGGGCAGAGGTGGGCATGTCTTGCCCTGTGAGTGGTGAAGCTGAGAGTTTGCAAGAACCATGCCAAGAACCAGGGGCAGGGAGCCCTTCCGTCTATCCAACAATGCCAGGATGCACAGGAATGTACTGAGTAACATGGTGGAGTGTGGATTCGGGTAGGAGGAGGTTAGAGAACTGGAGGCTGAGAGGCCAGGTAGGTGCTGTGAACACAATGCATGCATGCAGGAGCAGGGAGAGAAGACTTTGTATGGGACTTTAGGGATGATCGGGTTCAATCCCTTGGTGGTTAAGATAAGGAAATCAGGGTTAAGTGATTTGCTGGAGAACCCCAAAAATGTGTCAATAAAAGAAGAAAGTGTAACATATAATATGCCACTAACATAGCTCATATGATTGATTAAACATTGTACAAGCGAATTCCTCTCACAAGATACTGGGCTATTGCATGTAATAATGTAGTCCACTAGTGTAATCATCCTAGTAAAGAAGAAGGTGAAATAGCATGCGGAGAAAATAGTGGGCTCCCCCAATCAGCAGTTGAAAGCAAAACACCCATTGGCCAAATGACAGAAGAGGACCACAGCAGGCAGGCCACAGTATGGATGAAGGGAAAATTACACTTCGTGGCCTCTTATTCCAGAGTCTTCAGGATTCTCTCCCCACAGGAAACTCCAGAAGATTCTAGGTGTATCAGGAGAGAGTCAGACCTAATCTTCCTGAGATCTGAGGTGTTGTTTTATTTCTAGATTAATTCTAAACTGTCCAACCCTAAACAAAGGCCCCAACTCTACCACCAACCTGACCCAGCAACTTCAAATCAAGCCAAACCCAGATTATAGGATCAAGGTGTGGTGAGCTCATTCTGCAGTCAGCTAGAACACCAGTGTCAACCGTCATTGTAAAGTTAGCCAACCTACATGCTTAGAAGTCCATCTTTCTTTTTTTCAGTTTTGTATTTAACACATTTTCACATATGAGTTGCATATAATTTGTCTATTCTTTCCATGTTCTCACTTACATCAAAATGGATATTATATTAGGAATAACGGTCTAAAAACCATTTGTAGAATTACCAGAAATTGTGTCTTCCACTGGTTGATCCATTCAGGCTATACGGGATGATTTTCTCAGGCAGTCCCCTGGGAGGCATGAAAAATGAAGAATGCTAATGAGTGTAGCTCAGCAGTCCCAAAGTCATTCCCTGGTGGGATCACATTCCCTAGAGTTCCCCTGTCACCTACAGCAGTGGGCTATACTGTGGTTGCATCCTGGGAATGTCCATGACCAAAACCTCCACAGAGTCCAGAATTGCAGGAGGCAAAACACGGCTTGAAAGATGCTCACCCTCCTGTTGTTTCTTGGAATGAACACCTGCAGAAGGGCAGGTGTAATGTATTCCTGTTTTCCATGACTGAAGAGATGCTTGCATATTCATAGAATTTTCTGCAAAGATAAGCAAGACCTTCAGTCAGGGGCCAGGGAAAAGTTCTTTTCTTTCACGGTACATTCTTTGTCTTTAAGCTTTTACCAACAGCATTTGTTACGCCTTAAAATAAAATCAATTAATAAAAAATGATTTCAGATTTGCTGCCTCACAACAAACGAGGGCGTGTGCCTTTGGTCCCACTGCCCCAGTCCTCTCGGAAAGCATTGACCAAGGCACTCCTGCTCCTGGTTTGTACCCAGAGACCTTCCTACTCACTGCCTTGCCCTTGAATTTCCACACACACCACAGCCAATTCTCTCTTCTCGACCCTTCGGTGAACCAGGAACCAGCACATGACTCCAAGCTATTTGACAGATGAAGCACCGCCTAGGATTATGTGCTGTTCCAATAACATCAAACAGAAGGGAACTTGGTCTAACTTCACTCCCCCATGCCGTCATGCCCAATAGATTGCAACCATCTTATTAAAGTAGGAGCCGTGGTTATGATTTACTCCAGGCAGGCCTGATGGCTTTAGTCACTTGCGGTACATGAGGTCCTGTTCAACTGGAGAAAATTCAGAGGGTAGCTCTCTGGAAGGCAGACATGACGTGGAGAAGCAAAGGTGTTACCTTGTATCCCTGATAAATTGATGCTGGAAACAAATTGTTATTCCCATCTACTAATAACATGAACCCTTATTTGTGTATCTTTCTGACTGCTCTGCGAATACCCTGTCCGATGTGGTATAAATAATAGATATTGCGTGACTGTGGTTAGTTGAATGGAATTTTTAACTTTCATTCCTTTGGAATGAGCACTGGTTTTGAATTATGTTATCATTTATTACAAGGCCCAGTGGCGTACATTCTCTAGGCCTTTTCCTGGCTCCCAAATTGTATGTATTTAGCATAGATAGTGCAGGACACCTTTAATTACACATTTAAAAAATGCGTGCAGCGTGCGTGTACTCAAATGGACACACGGTTCTGAATAATGCCTGGTAACTACATTTGCAGGAATGAGAATGCCTCAGTGTCGCCAAGTCAAATGCATTTTGCGATTGACCTATTTTGAGGAAAGATGAATTACTGAGCGGTAGCTAACTCCATCAATGGGTTAATAATTTTACATGCTATTCTTTTTTGAAAAGGCTTATTTAAATGTTTATCAGTTGTGCAAAGTGGAGCCGCGCGGGGGAGTCACAAGGGATGGCTCATCATTGCCTATGCATGGGAGCGTTGTAGGAAGATTAAACTAACATTGAGTAGATTCTGTAAATGAAGGAGAGAACTAACAGAAGCCTCCAGAGTCCATTATAAATTTTAATAATACATCAAGGTAATGTAACTGAATAACCGATCTCTAAGGGAAGAAACACAACATTTGGCTAATATTACAATTTAAATTATGAAAACAAAAAGAGCTTTTAGTTAATCTTGTCTTTCTGCTTTTATTCTTCAGGCTCTTTTTTATTTTCCCTGAATCCAAAACACCATGTAAACAAATAAAAGTACGGGGGAAAATAAACAGTTTGGCATCTCAGTAGATTAATTAATGCGCTTCAGCCTTGGCACCAGTAGGCGAAAATTATGTGCATAAATAATATCACTAATTAAAAAGATGCAGATTAACATGCAAATAATGCTAATGAGGATCTGCAATTCCAGAGTGGGCTCGCATAACATCAACAATTTAATGGGTTGGAAGGCTCGTGTTTGCATTACATTAATAAATTTCAAAGACCTTGCATAAAAAAGTTCTGTCGGAGCCTCTGTTTTCCACTTGTGAGTTGTAAATTCTGTGGGCAGTCACAAGCACTCGTCAGCAGATGCCAAAGTCATTATCTCAGAGACTGTTGAGAGGAGCCTCATGCCAGCGTGACCAGCTGCTGGGAACTGGGCAGTAGGCACGATCCCGTGCCAATTATTCATATTATTTGGGTAGTCTTGATATTTATTTAAACTGATTAATATTTTGTGCTCTGCATCTTGATCTGGAGGGAAATCATTTTAAGCAAGCAAAGTTTAAAAAAAAAATAAAAACCTTATCAGTCTTTGATGTGTCATGGAAGTTGAATGCATAATGGAACTGATTAAGCAGACATAATTCCAAACCACAGACAAAAACAACATAAAGTGTCTTTAATGATGTCATATCATGTTGAAATAAAGTATTATGGCATTGCAGGCTGAGTGGGCCATAATCCATCGGGCTCTATTGCAGAATCAAAAGGCTGGTTGGCTGCAAAACGCTCTTTGCTTTGCTCTTGGCTGCATGCACGATGATGCTTCTGCGGATGGATTTTTAAGGAGAAAAGCAAAGACTGAAAAAGACCACATCGAATTCCTTCTAAAACACCAAATTACCTTCCTTCTTGTCCCCGGCCGGTCCTCGTCCTCACCCAATCCTGAGCCGAGGCCTCACCAGGCCGGTTCTCAACATCCCAACATGTGGGAACAGGGTATGCGGCAGTTGGCCTCGCGGGTCACCAGAATGCCGATCTCCTGCCAGTGAGCTGTCCGCACTCAGACTCTCCAGAGGGCTGAAAAATGTCCTTTCCCTGGAAGCTAGCGGTGAGTTAGGATTCCTGAGAGCAGCCCAGTTGCAATCTACAGGGCCGGAATCAACGTGGTCAAATCAGGAGACAACCGACAACCTTGTGCCAAAGTAAAGCTCCACCTCAAGTGGCTGTGGGAGGAGAAGCAGCCTGGCAACTTCCGGAACACAGCTCCCCATGCCAGCCAGGCATTCCTTCTCTGTGAAAGGCAAGAGGAGCAACTGTGCCTTGCACAGCAGCCCACGTTCCTAGAGTTGACACTCCACCCTTCCCAGGTCCCTGCATTCACAGATGTCCTGGTTCCTGCAGCAAGACTCCCATGCTCACATCTACCGAGCATGCTTGATTTAGGATGCTTAGACATGTATCTTCTGACCTGAGGCTCCCCCACTGTGGGGAGAGCCTGGCCCTCTCCTCCTGCTGCCAGCCCCACCCCATGCAGTGTTGACCATGTGGAGGATTAGGAGACCAGGGGAAAAACCTCAATAGTTGCAGATTTCATGTGTGCTTGCAGTCCTGCCAATTCAGATAACCTCAAGGAGAAACAGAACCAAAACTAGAGCTTTTAAAGCTTCAAATACAGATGCCAAGTGGCGGCTCCCCCAGGACACTTCAGGCTCTTCCGCAGGCTCCACAGCCTCCCCTACGGTCCTTGAGCTCTGGCTGTATGAGTCGGTGGAAACCCTTCTTTCCTCCCTCCCTATCACCACCTTCTCTCACAAACATTGGGAGTGTTGGGGGAGAGGGTGTTTTTGAGTCTCACCCAGGAGATCCTGGCCTCCCAACCCAGGGAGGGCGCCATCTGGGACTCCTGACGCTTAGATGATGGGTGAGGATGGAGGGGATCACACCAGAGAGAGGTATGTTCAGCACTTTTGAAGTTGCTTCTAGAAGGAAGGGGTGCTTGGGGAATGGGCCATCCCGTTCACATCTCTACAACTTCGTTTTCTGCATGCATTGTTATCTCTGCAATGTCGTGCTCTACTTGCATTGTTATCTCTGCAATGACGTGTTCTACTTGCATTGTTATCTCTGCAACGTTGTGTTCTACTTGCATTGTTATGTCTCCATGACCACGCCTCACTAGTAGCAGCTGTTGTAGGGATGCGTATGATTCACCTTTGCGTCCACAGCATCCAACAGGTGCCAGGCTCGCAGCACGTGTTCCACACAGGACTGATGGGTGGTGAGGGTGGGCCGGTCAATCAGGACCCTCTCTGAATAACACTGAGACAACAACTTTAAGTCACTGCCATCTCAGCCACCACGCACTGAGTGTCTGCTGCGTGCCAGGCACTGCACAGAACACTTTCCACACATTTTTGTGTAAATTCTCCTTGGAACCCTGGGAGCCAGGACACACACTTTCCCCAGGACACATTCAAAGACTTTCTGACCCTGAAAATCCCACTCTTCCCTCCAAGTCACACCACTTGCCACAGTGTGACGTATGGTGTTCAAAGCAAGAAGAATTCAAAGCTAACGGAAAGAACACCATACATGCTAACTATTTGCAAACATTTTCATCATGATTAACTAATTGAGCCATACACAGTCCACTGTTCCTTAAACTTTTCAATACAAAGGAATGCATATAGAGCTGTGCGCCTACCTCACAGGTCCCTCGACAACAAACTTGGGTTTATAGTTCTCACAGGTAATGATGAGAAACTAATGGGATTTTTATCGTTGGTAAGTTGGTATATGTATATGTATACGTATATGTATATGTGTGTGTGTATATATATAGAGAGTAATATGTAATATACCATGTATAACAATAATATATAGCTATACACACATATATACCACAATTATGAAATGTATGCCTTAAAATATGTAAATTGCATTCTGGTGAAAAGGCTGCTGTAGACGCGTTCCCCAGTGCTGTCTGCAAGTTTGCAGTAATGGTTTAGGGTGTCCTTTTGCAAGTAGAAAAGATGTAAATGAAGAATCAAGGCTGCCTCACACACTTCACAGTCCCTCAGAAGACTCAGTGGATGGTGCACTTCTGAACTTGCACATCTAGCCATGCATTCAAACAGCTTTCTACTATATTCTGGGAGTGTCTGGGCAGATGGTAGAAGGCATGTAATCCTTGTTGAAATTTCCAAGAAATATTTGCATGAGGAGAGAGAAGACAGAAATGGGGGATGAGGGCAGACTAAAAAGAAACCTCTAGGCCCAGAGGGAACACGGGCATGGAGAATAGCAAAACCTGTTCAAGGAAATCCGCTTCTGGCTCAGACCTCATGGAGTACATATTAGCTGAATGACTGAAAGACCATCTCTCTCTTTGGCCCCAAGCACTTGTTAAGTTTATAACTGTATGAAGTTACCTGATGATATGGCTTTTCCCCCACCTACACCTGACTCTAAGGTTGTTGCAGGCAAGTGAAGTTCTCTGACTGTTTCACCTTTGGCACCTCACGAAGTGGGCCTAGCAAGTGGAGGAGGATGAGGATGGGGACAGCAACCCCAGTCAAGGTGCCTCTGGCCACAGCCCACAGAGCACTGACCTGGTCTAATGGCCCCTGGCCAGACCCAGGCCCTCCCAGCTGAATGTGGCCATAACTCTCACTCCAGTTGTCACTGAAGTTTGTACAAACAGGTGCAGGAGAGGTCAGGCACAAGGACGCTTCCATTTCCCAGGCTAGTTCTAGGCTGTCCCTGCAGGTGTCCACGGCCTCACCTGGGTCAATGCTCTATGTCCAGGGTGTGCCTGGCCCTCAGGCCAATGGAGCTTCAAGCAGAATTTATTCACAGACACACCCTCCTGGGCATTTGGGAGGGCAGTCCTATTCCTCTGCTGTCCAGAACAGGGCACCCTGCGAGTGGAGAGCTCCTTCCCCCAAGAAGCCTGAATTGCTGAACCCTGGTGCTTTAACAGGCTTTCCCTTCTCAGGTTTTCCTCCAAAAGTTCAGGAGCCAGTTCATCAAATCCTCAGACTGCAGTCTGTGGACCTTCTCTCTTTCTTGCTGGCCTTTCATGGTTTAGAACATGTGTTTCATTTTAATCCCTAGAATGCAAGCAGCAGCAGCAACAACAAACAGCAGCCAAAGAATTGGAGATTGGGAGTGCACTCCCCTCCAGGTGAGAAAAAGGAAAAGAGATGCTCTTCCTCCTGCTTCTGTGAGAGGCGGATGTGGTGCAGTCTTCATCTAGCGTCGTGGTGTTTACCCTTCCTGAGTTATGGGGATGTGCCCTCCCACGTCTTCCCACACTGCCCTTGCCCTGGAGCAGTGGAGGCTGAGGGTCCCAGCCCTCTCCGCATGCTTCCCAGGACTGGAAAAGTGATCTCCAAAGAACATCTTTCAGCCATTTGCCACTTTGCAGAATCTAATCTTTTCCACACATATTTCCAAACATAAAGACAGAAAAATCCTCTGTTTTAAATTTTGCCTACTTTATAGTTGTTATTATTGCACTTCCATGTATGCAAAGGGGGAAAAAAGTTGAGAATTATTTGTTGGACTTGAATATAAAGTGATTCAATGTAATTAGGGATCAAAATTTTCCTTAAGGATTTAAATTATCTCAGTTGGCCACCAACACGTCCCAAGTTAGTGAGATAATTCGCAACACTTCATTTTACTAACTACCTTCCAATTGGGCTTAATAGGGTTGGAACTCTACAAAACCAAGCACAGCCCAGATGCCAGCCGCCAGGCAGTGCTTCTGGGCACGGGGCCCTGCGCTCCCACCCACCCATCCATCTGCCCTGCTCTTCCTGGGTACCGCCCTGCCTGAGCTGTTGAAAGGCCACTGCCAGCATCCACAACGTCCTGAAGCCTGGGGGACTCCTCCCCAAGCAGAGCTCCTCCTCCAGCTTCCCTGGGTGTCTGTTTTCTGGAAAACCAAAGGAGCAGTAGTAAGACCGACGATTGGAGACAGCATCAGTTCCTACTGGAAGAAAATGGTCCGAGGCACAATGAGGGATACTCAGTTGTTGACACTCTCCGTGGCCTATTCCTTCTGCTGAACATATTTTCTACCTCCTGCTTCTGCTGAAACATCGGAGGTGCTGTCAGCTTATTTATCTTTCAAATGAGATGCTCCTGAGTTTATCATAAGTTGCCCTTGAAGTCAGTATTTCTAATGATCGTAAAGAGTAACGACCACGTATCAATGCTTCCTAAGTCCCAAATTGCACACCGCACGCCCGACAGCTATTGACAGCAGATCCAGGCGGGCGGGGCAGGTGTGCTTTAGAGGCGCAAGCAGAGTGGAGGAGCCCGAGCGCTCCTGGTGACAGAGCTATCATGCGGAAGGGCTGGCATTGGAAGTGACATCTGGAAGCAGACAGGGGCTCGGTCTCAGCACCGCAAGACGCTGCCTCCTTATGAATGATGCCACGCATTTGCCTGCAGCAGTTCTGAAGCCAGAGTGTTTGGGGTTCCACGGAGCCCTAGCGCCGGGCAGGCTGGAAAGGAGATGCTTGCGCCAGGAGGAGGAGCGCAGGGCGCCGGCCTGCATCTGCCCAGACGCCTGCCTGGCAAAGGGCTGATTCTTCCCTTTGCTCTGCTTGTGGCGTTTCCCCATCAGAAACTCCCCTGCCCCAGCTCCTTGGTCAAAAACCCTTCCCATCCATAGGCTCTCATCCAAAGCAAACCCTCACCAGACCTTGTGTGCAGCCGGACAGGACCTCGGTCTCCTCTAAGCTCGTAGAGCTCTCTCCAGCACACTAGGGAGCCTGTGCCGCACTGGCTCACGTTGACTCTGGTGGCTGGCCGTTCAATTCAGGTCAACAAGCAGGTCTGGGGCACCGCTGTGTGCACGCACTGGGGATCCACTGTGGGGAGGAAGAGGCGTGGCTGTGCACGCCGTGGTCTGTGGAGCGGTCGGCTCAGAGACAAATGACTCCGTTACGGAGAGGCACAGCCTCAGAGCGAGCCCCACGGGGAACATCTGGCTCAGCCTGGGGCTTCAGGAAGGGACTCTGGCGCCGCAGCCCCCTCACCTGGGGAAACCTCCTGCAGCCGTCATCCAGGTGTGCGGCGGGGAGAGGCTTTCCCAGAGCAGCAAGCAGCACCAGGGAGCATTGGCCTGGAGCCGCAGGAGCTGGAGCCATGACGGTGGTGGGGGCGGGGGACAGAACCTGGGGTCTTCTGCCAAGGTGAGGGCTCCGATTTTGCCCTACAGGTGATAAAAGCCACTGAAGACATTTGACTGGACTTACAAATTCCAGTTTCCATTGAAATGGATCAATAGGGTGATGATGATGGTGGGGAATGGATGGGGGATGGAGGAGGGAGAGGAGCAGGGTGAGAGGTCAAGAGGCATCAGGATTGGGTGTTGTCCAGCACAGCCGGATGTCCAGGGGCTGACATCTGCCCCCACTTCCTAACCACGAGGTCACTTTGTCTCTGCGCCTCGATTTCTTTGCTTGTTAAGTGTCATTTTCCTCTCTTGAGCAGTTGATGCAAACGTGAGGTGGGTGAGCACAGCACAGCATCTGCTGCAGCCTACCCTGGCCCTGCTGAGGTCCAGCCCCTCCACCAGTGACATCAGCTCCCTCGGGAGCAGTTCTGTCCCAGTGCTGATTTGGCTCTGCCTGGCAAAGCCGGGAAGAGAAAGCTTAGCAGGGGAAACACAGCCTTTCTGCGACAACCAGACTATTCTACCACCCATTGAAGAGTCACTTCCTCCTCCGTTGACACCCCTGAAAGTGTGGTGGGGGCCCAGCTCGTGGCCAAGCTGTCCTCACCCTGTCACTGCACGGATCCACCTACTGTGCAGTTTAGCCAAGCAACTGTGAAGAGGAACCTGTGGCATGGCCCAGTGCAGAAGGACGGTCTCTGGCTCCCACAGGGTAGCTGCAGTCCCACCTCCTTCTGCTCATCAGGAACGATGGCCCCTGCCCAGGGGTGACTCCTTCCTTGCTTTGTGGTGCCTCGCCATGAGGACCCCAAAGTACACAGAGCAGCCCTTAAACCTTAATGTTGGATGGTCCTCCTGCCGTGGAAGCAGCTCCCACTGTGGACCAGGAGCTCCGAACCCACACAACCCACAGGTGGAGAGCAACAGGTACAGAACCCCCAAGTTGGCCATCAGGACTGAGGGTGGGAAGGGCCACCTGCCTTCCTCCCCTGAGATTCCAGGTCCCTGAGGCCTCATGATGGAGGATGAGGCTCCACGTGCTTCTCAGCAATGAGCATGCACTGTCCTGGAGGCAGGGCATCTCCACAGGGCATCTCAGAGCTGGAGTCTCAGTGCACCTGTGGAAGGTTGCTTCCCGATCTGTTGGGTGGCAGCAGGTAGACTGTGAAGAGACCAGGGGTTCCCATGCTGCAGCCCACACTGCGTTTTGCTGTAAGTCGGGTCCTTTGTTTGATGCAATGTTACTGGGATGCCCAGACAATGGATAGAGCTGGAAAGGCCCAGCTCACGGTGCTGGCTCATGTCCTGCGAATGGGACAAGCAGGTCCCCACTAAGAAGATGCCTTAACTTGAGGCAAGGAGAATCTCTGTCCCAAAGCTGGAAGGGCTCCCATGCCATTGCCTGGACACCAGGTGTGCAGTTGTTCTCCTAGAGGGATGATGCTGTGTCAGCAACTCAGTGTTGGTCTCTTATTGGCAGGTTGGACACAGGAAGCAGGGGTAACCGCATGGGCCTTAGTGAGGGAGAGCACAGGCTGTTGGGTCCATGCTGAGCCTTCACCCCTCCTCGCATGGCCATTTCATCCACGAGCCCATTGCACACAGCCCATGTCGAGTACACGAGTTGCTCCGCTAGTCTGAGTGTTCACTATCCCTTGAATGCCGGATGCTCTTAAGTGTGTGTGAACACACAACGCAACAATCTTCACACCCTGCTCCTCATCCTGCGGGTCCGTCTACGTGGCCCTGCCCCAGTTTCTGTGTATCTAGCCTTCCAATATTTCCTCTGCCAGCACACGATGACTCAGCCAAACCAGCTGTTCGCCACTGCCCAGGCATCCACATAGATCCTCACCTTGGGTCTCTCTGCTTTCCACACGAATCAGAAATCAGGCACCTTGCCTGAGGCTCTGCTCACTGGGGAGATGTCCCCTCCCAGCTGCTCCTGAGCCACCTCTGAGGGTGACTGTAGGGTGGCTGCAGTCCCTTTTGACTTGGGCATTGGGACTACAGCCACGGTCCATGAAGGAAGCCCACCCTTCCATCTTCTCCATTGGCCTCTCTCTACCAGCCTCTCTCCATGTGGCCATGGATGTGAGCAGAGTGTACCAGGGACACAGACCTGGGAGCCTAGGCCACTGGCTGTGCAGCCCTCTAGGGCCCCACGGCCCTGCTCGCACCTGATACCAGTGGGTCACTCTCATCTTCCCACGATTGTCTCTGGGTCTGCCAAACAGGTGGGTTGGTGAGTAGGACCGAGGGCAGCTCACTGCAGCTCTGGGACCTTAATGTCAGGTCTCCACCTCTACCAGGGCACAGCAGCAGACCAGGAGCTGTTTCCTGCAGCTGTGGTAGGAGGCAGGTGGCGTCCCAGGCCCTCCAGTCTGTGATGAGATTATCCCACTTGTCCTAATGTAGCTCCACGTGGTGTGGCTCCTCACCACAGGTCCCACTCACCCCCAGGCTCTGCCAGCTCCTAGGGCACACATGGAAGGGACACTGCAGTACAATTAGATCCAGGGAGCCTGCTTTCCATCTGGGCCCCACTCAGAGTGCCTCTTTCCCAGGTATGAGTCACACAGCCTCCAGAATGGGGAGAGACCCGCCAGGCACAGTGCTTCCTTCTGGATGATGGGAGGTTCAGATACAACAAATTGTCCTTGGCTTTGAAGGGGATGCTCCCACAGGCCCCAAACTACCAGGCACTACAGGGTTCCCCAAGGTGCAGACCCTCCATCTTTGTTGGGGAGCCCTCCCACCCCCCAGAGTACACGTGCCCGCCCCAGCCTTCCCCGTCATCAAGTTCATCTGCTTTATGGGCATGTCATGGATGCAGTGGGCCAAGGCTGTGCTCTCTGACATGGCCCTCCACACTGTATGACAAGAGAGACTGGGAGTTGCCCTGCTCTGGAGTAAGACCATAAATGCACACCCTCTCTCTTTCCAGCAGGCAAAATGCCTCTGGGCTTCCTTTTTGATAGGGATAGAAAACAGTGCATTCAGCAAATCAGGGGCCACATGCCCCCTGCCTGATTTCAGTTGAATCTGCTCTAGCAGACATCACCTCAGCTACCGTCACGGAGACGGGCCTGCTGCTGGGCTGAGTTGAGAGTGGCCCGTTATTGTGCGCTGGAAATATCTGATTTCTGTAGAAGTCAGGCTGTGAATTAACTGAGGCCTTCAGGTCTGAAGAGGGTGCTCGTCTCTGCACAGACCGCCAGTCTGCAGTGCTGTTTTGGATTTTCCATCCTGGCTGGACCAGAGGCCTCCTCTCGACCTACCCCACCGTCACGGATCATCTGATGCAGGCCAAGGAACCAGAGTGGGGCCTAGAGGAATGCAACTCCAGTCATTTGTCTGCAGTGTGGGAAGCACCACCGCGTGGGCCCGTGGGTACAGGAGACCCACTCTGAGCAGATTCTGAACAGGGCTCTGTCCTAAAAATCTGGCACCCTCAGGCCTCGGCTCCTACAGGGAAGCCCCTGTGCTGTTAGGTCCCTGGGGATCAGGGTCAGCTCAAGCCCTGTGTAGATCCACCCTCCAAATACCTGAGTCTTCTCCTTCCCTCAAGGACGGCTCTTCAGGTCTCCTGGCAAGATCCAGGAAACCACTGGATCCTGCATCCACCCCGGGGGCACTCACCTCTCCCTCAATGTGTTCTGGGCCTAAAAACAGCCGCAGGCCCAGAATCCGCGCAAGGGATGGTGACGGTGACTTTGGCCTGGGGCAGTGGCCACAGCTCTGGACTCACTCTGCCTTTCCTTCTCATGGTGCAGGGTGAGCCACGCCCTTGTTGGCTGCCCTTCTGTCTGGCCCTGCATGCCAGCCGGTGCACTTACCATCCCCGTGGCTATCTGCAGCTTAGGCCCTCCTGGCCCTCGCTCCAGCCTGGCCCCACCTGTGCTAAGTGCATCCAGCAGGCTGCTCAGTTAAGCCCCACCGCCCAGCCCCTCACCTGGGGTTATCGGGGTCCCCGCTGGGAAACACCACAGCCTCCTGAAAGCGGCCTGGTGTGGAGCAGATAGTGACGAGGAGCTTCTCCATGGAGCCTTCTCTCCTGGGACCTCCCGTATCCCACTGGTGCAGCGTCCCAGACCCCTCCCGGGGAGCTGCCCTCCCTGGATGGGTCGTCAGACAGGGCTGTGTCGACTCTAACGTGCCCGCTTCTCTCAGCCTTTGATCCCTCCTCCGCCATCTGCCCTGGAGACTGTCATTTCTACTCCACTAAGCATGGACCATTGCTTTCCCAAGCCTTCCATAGCCCATATGGCAGCATATTAGCACGGTCCCCTGGGGTCTTTGCCAGGGCATTCAGTGCGACTTCCTGGGACAGGGCTCCTATTCAGATGAAATCTTCCCTGTATCTAAGTTGAGATTCCAACCCCCCCGCCCCCACACCGCTGGGATCTGGTCCTGTGTGCAGGCCAGTGCCTGCTGGCTGGTCCTGCAGCTCCTTGTTGGGGATGGGGGTCCATTTTCCTCTCTGGGCAGGCTCAGCATCCCAGGATAAGTTAGAGGGGGGAGGGATGTGTGTGTGTGTGTGTGTGTGAACACGCATGTGTGCACACGTGTGCGACTGTGTGTGTTCCCTGCAAAGCAGAGAAACCTCTGCACCGGCCTAGATCAAGATGAACATGCTGGCTTTGAAACGAATGGAGGGGTTGCTTCTGGAGCCCCAAAGGGCTCAGAGGATATGGGAATTCGAGGTTTTCAAGTGCATTGACCCAAATGTCCCCTCCTGAGTCTTGGCACCCGACTTCATTGACCAGGCCTGTTGTGGAGCATTCAGCCTTTTCTGAAACTGATTCTGCTACGCCCTGAACCTGCACCTGAACCTCCATTTCTCTGCCTGCCGAGCACAGGGGAGGAGAGACGCTTCGTATGAGCTGGAGCCCCTCTGGCCTTCACACTTGGCTGCCAACTGTGAAACCTGTCCATGTCTTTCTCCCAAGCACTGAAGACCCCAGGGAATCTGCATCCAGGCCCAGGGTCTTGGTCCTGAAGGTGGTCTGGGCAGCGTCTGCTCCATCCTCTCCCCTCCTCAGGATCTGTGATGAGGCTGAGCACTGAGGCTCACTCGGAAGGGCGGAGGAATGGCAAAGGCTGGATGCAGGACACAAGGCAGTTTCTCCCTGCCTCTCTGAAACGGGAATTTCAAAATGACGCCCTCGGGGTTCTAGGAAGGCCCTCCTTGGTCTCTTTTGCCTGGTTTCTTCCCATGTGTATATCACATTTAGAGATACTCTAGACTGTTTCTGCTCTAGGTCGTTGTAGAACAGTGCCAAATTTTCTCACGGATTTCTCTGAGTGGTGAAATAATCCCTTTTCTTTTGTATCAAAGAGCAGGCCCTGTTTTTGTTGTCAATAACGTTTCCCGACTCGATTTTCATTGTGGCATTAACAAGGGGAGCGTGCTCAGGCCTGGAAGGTGCTTGTGCATGTCGGTTGGTTTGCAATTATGTGGAACTGGTGTTTCTCATGGTTTTGTTTTGTCTTTTTTTTTTTTTTTTGATAGCACTTAGCAGAGGTTCCCTACTCTCCTAGCCCAAATGCAGATACCTGGACAAGGATTTCCCTGTCACCCTCTCTGTCCTCGCTGACTCTGGCACAGCCGCCCGCTGCCAGGCGTGGGTGGGTTGGGTTTTGCATCGACAGCTGCGGGGCTGCCCTTTTCATCCAATTTCCAGGCCTTTCCCAGGCTGATCCTGCTGAGTGGAACGGCCTTCCCATCTCCAAATGGCCAGAGATCTCCCTCCTCCACCCGCAATAATTACGGTAAAACTCTCCCAGCTCTTCCCATGATCTTTTAATATTTGCTCTTTTCTTCTTTCTTTTTGTTTTGTTTATTGGTGTTTTGTTTTTCTTTTAATTTTTGAGGATTCATAGTAGGTGTATTTGTGTATGAAGTATATGGGATATTTTGATACGGCATACAATGTGCATAATCACATCAGGGCAAATAAGGTATCCATGGCCTCAAGCATTTATGTTTTACGTGACAAACAATCCAGCTGTACTCTTAGTTATTTTTAAATGCACAATTAAATTACTATTGACTCTAGTCACCCTGTTGTGCTATCAAGTACTAACTCTTATTTCTTCTTTCTGTCTTTTGTACGATTAAGCATTCCCACTTCCCATCTATCCCCAACCCACTACCCTTCCCGCCCTCTGGGAACCATCCTTCTACACTCTGTCTCCATGAGTTCAACTGTTTCAATTTTTTGCTCCCACAAATAAGTGAGAACATGCAAAGTTTTTCTTTCTACGCCTGGTTTATTTCACTTAACATAATGTCCCCCAGTTCCATCCACGTAGTTGCCAGTCACAGGATCCCATTCTTTCTACAGATGAATAGTACTCCACTGTGTACACACACCACACTTTGGCACGATATTAATTAATAACATAAGCTTATTAACCCAGCACTGCACGTGATCTGGCAAATGTGTTGTTTTGGGTTGTTGCTTCGTGGGGTTAAAATATCATCTGAACTTCGTCAAATTTAAGGCAGGAGGCAGGGACCCTTGGGCCTCCACAGGACTCTTCTCCAGAACTGCTGCCAGAAGTTCCTGAACACACAGGAGGAGCAGTGAGCTGCTATTCCAGCCAGTGGCTCAGGCCAGGGGTCAGTGATGCAAGGACATTTTGTGACATGAGGTGAGAGCTCAAAGTGCAGCCAGTTCCCAAGGGGTCCTGAGCAGCCCACCCATGCGTGGTGTGGTCTCTGAGCTGAGCCTGTGGACATGAGCAGGGCCCATGTGTGGTGTGGTCCCTGAGCTGAGCCTGTGGACGTGGGCAGGGCCCATGCATGGTGTAGTCCCTGAGCTGAGCCTGTGGATGTGAGCAGGGCCCATGCACCATGTGGTCCCTGAGCTGAGCCTGTGGACGTGAGCAGGATGGGGTTTACATTCTAGTCCAGGCCCAAGGAGGACATCTCAGAACCGTCCTTCCTGGAGGCCTCTAGGGAACCGCTGGTCACATTTTTAGGGATTCTTGACCCGCATGGGTTGAAGGAGAGATTTCACCTCCTCTGTGAGGTGGAGGGAGAGGTAGAGGACAGAGAGGGGGTGGCCTGCTCAGCAAGCAGGGAGTGCCATGCTGCCTCGCAGGGTCCCTGCACTGGGCCCCCGGGTCACACTTTGGCAGGTGCTGGGGACTCGTTCCCATCTTTTGGCCAAGGCCTCCAGTCCTGCTGTCCCTAGCCTGCCTCTGCTCTGTTCTGCACATCAGGGTGGCAACCTGTGCAGACTGCCCCTCCCAGGTGCCTCATCCGCTGGCCCCCTGTGAGGCTTGGCTGATGGGCAGCACAGGATGGGGGCATGGGAGAGTCCAGGCTGTCTCTGCCCCTCATGGGTGGCGTTCCCAGCAGTGGCTCCATCTGCTCTGTGGTCGCAGCTCACATCAGGCTCCTCACTAAAATGAATCCTTTCTGTGGCCTTTCTGTTGGCTGCAGGGCACGGCTCCTGGGCTCTGGTGATACCTCTTAGCCTCCAGGGCTGGTGGTGGCCCACAGTCGGTCATCCCAGGGCTATCCAGCTTCCCCTGTCTGCAGTGCTCTGGTCACCTGTCCCATAACTCGCACCCTCTGGTGCAGGCTGCCCCTTCCTAACTGGACCCCAGCTGGCTTCCGTCTTAGTCTGCTCAGCTGCCATAACAAAATATCTCAGACTGGGTGACTTGGAAGCCACAGAAATTGATTATTCACCCTCCTGGAGGCTGGAAGTCCAGGTTCACCACACCTGCAGATTTTGTGTCTGATGAGGGCGACCTCCGGGCTCACAGACGGCACCTTCTCCCTGTGGCATCATAGAGCAAGGGGCAAGGGAGCTCTCTGCGGCTGTTTTATAGGCCATGAATCCCATTCCAGAGAGCTCCATCTCCATGGCCTCATCACCCAGCAAAGGCTCCACCTCCTAACACCAGCACCTTGGCTATGAGCTTCCAGTGTATGAGTTCAGGGGAGATGCCAGCGTGCAGAGCTCACACCTCTCGGAGTTGAAGAAGGAAGCTCTGGGCCAGGCATGGTGGCTCATACCTGTAATCCCAGCACTTTGGGAGGCCGAGGCGAGCAGATCACCTGAGGTCGGGAGTTTGAGACCAGTCTGACCCACATGGAGAAACCCCGTCTCTACTAAAAATACAAAATTAGCCAGCCATGTTGGTGCATGCCTGTAATCCCAGCTACTGGGGAGGCTGAGGCAGGAGAATCGCTTGAACCCAGTGGGTGGAGGTTGTGGTGAGCTGGGATCATGCCATTGCACTCCAGCCTGGGCAACAATAGCAAAACTCCATCTCAAAAAAAAAAAGAAAGGGAGGAAGCTCTGGTGAAACTCTGGCATGACTTCTTAGTTCACAGGGCTGACAGATCTGTGACGATCTGGGACTCAGTGTGGAGGCCGCCCTGGGAGGAGAGCGTGCTGAGCATCACTGGAGGGATCTGTTTGCACAAGGACAGTGGCTGCAGGGCCTTCCTCTTCCTCAGGGAGAATTTGTAGTGCTGGTTCTCAGAGCCCTCTTCGTACTTTACACATTGTTTTTATTTTTGAGACAGAATCTCTATTTATTACCCAGGCTGGAGTACAGTGGCACCATCTCTGCTCAATACAACCTCCACTTCCCGGGTTCAAGAGAGTCTCCTGCCTCATCCTCCCAAGTAGCTGGGATTACAAGCACCTGCCCCCACGCCTGGCTAACTTTTATATTTTTAATAGAGATGGGGTTTCACCATGTTGGCCAGGGTGGTCTCGAACTCCTGACCTCAAGTGATCCACCCGCCTCTGCCTCCCAAAGTGCTGGGATGACAGGCGTGAGCCATCACACCCAGACCTTAACACATTTTTTAACTCGGACAAGAAAAAGAAAAAAAACTTTGAGTTGCAGTGATTGCTCCAATCCCAGACCAGACCTGATTCCTAGGCTCTCAGAAAACCAGAAGGTTCGAAAAGGCCCTTGGAACCCTCACAACTCCCTTCACCCCAGACACTGTGCCTCCTCTTCCTGTAAGGATGAGTGAGTTTGAATCACGGACCGAGAGCCCGTCAGGGCGTGGATCAACCTCTGGATCTACAAACTGTATCTAAAGTGGCCCAGGAAGATCTCATTAAAGACTTGCTCCAGAGGAGTTCACTCTGCCCGGGGGAGATGAGACAGAAACGAGCCTTGGACCCACCAGCCAGTGTCAGAATACCATTGAGGATGGCGTAGGAAGCCTCATGCCACCAAGATCATTTCCAAATGGCTCTTCCATGGCCCTTCCAGGAACGAACACTAAAAAGAAGAGGAAGGTGTGACCGACCCGCAGAATCCGGCTTTCCCGGGATCTCGCTGTCTTGGGGTCGGAGCTGCAACCATTATGTTAATTTGAAAGATGAGAAGCTACTGTTGGAGAGTGAGTTAGGACAAAAAATAGAGTGGCCACATTTAATTTGTTCACACGTGCTTTTCTGAGAACTTTTGTTTAAATTATGCATAATTTGCTTGAGGGACTCCTAATTACATGTCAGGAGATAAATGAATCCTTTTGTCGTATTTGTTTCCCAAGGTTGTTGACATTTTTGGGTGCCCATGAGATGTACAATAGAGGCTGTGGGGGACTCTTATTTTGTTCAGCAGCCACGGAAGTGTGCACAGATTTGCATCCGTGGAGGGAAGTGGGGGTGCAGCTGGGACACATCCAGGAGGACTCCTTCTCACAGGGACGTCTTGCTCCCCAAAACCGGAGAGTCAGCACCTGCCTTCCTCCACCTGGGTACTGCCTCTCGGCACCCTTCCTTCTGCGATGCCTCAAGCCCTCCCTTCCCGTGAACTTTTAGGAACTCTGCTTCTCCACACACACACACACTCACACACACATGCACACTGACCACACACAGGCAATATACCCAGGCACACTCATGCACAAACACACACACACACATGCACCCATGCACACACACATCTACACCCAAGTGCACACAGGCACACACCTATGCCTACGTGCACCCACTCACATACACACACCCATGCACACACCTACACACACACACACACCTGTGCACACACACACCGACTTCCAAGTGCACATACCTACACCTGAACATTCTCCCACATACACACACACCTGTACCCCCATCTGCACACACATAGACACCTGTGCACATTCACAACTGCACCCAAGTCCACACACCTATGCTACATGCATCCTCCCACATGCACACACACCCATCCATGCTTCTGTACACGCACACATGTGCACATACACGGCTACTCCCAAGTGCACACACCTATGCCTACACACACACTCCCACAGAGACACACACCCATCCTTGTTTCTACACACACACACATGCCTAAGCACACATAGGCCCAAATTAACACAGGTATGCCCACACCCCATATGCACACACATCCATTCACACATCTACACAGACATGCATTCCTGTACACATACACACCTACACTCATGTGCACACGCCTACACCCAAATGCACACACACACCTGTACATCCATCTACATACACATACACATGTGCACACACACATTTAAACTGCAGTGCACACACCTATGTCTGCATAACCCTCCCACACATATACACATTCCACACCCACCTCCACACACATATACACATGTGCACATACAATTACACGTAAGTGCACACACCTATGCCTGCATTCATCCTCCCACATGCGTGCACACCCATACACGCATCTACACACACACACTCAATGCACACACACATTCTCATACCCACATACACACACATACTTGCAGAAGCCTGCAGCCACACATAACACACACACATGCACACGTGGAAAGCCAGATAAGTATTATTCTTTTGACATTTCTGACACTCCCACTTAGTCAGAGAACTTTTCTCAGGTAGCTGTTAGCCAGGAATTTGGCTGGAAGACCCTTGGACCAGGAATTATTCTGTGCCTTCTCTACCTCACTCAAAGCTGAATCTGCACTTTGCTCCTATAAGTGGTGTTCAAGTCGCAGAAAGAAAAACGAAGAGGGGACTTGGAGGACCTGTGACCCCAGGAGAGGAAATTTGTAAAAGCTAAGGCCATAGGTGCCAATGATAGTGACACAAATGGCAACTTGTTAAGGGTGTTGGAGAGATGTCATCTCTATCTCCACCAAATTTCCTGCAAGTAGGGAAAAAGCTGCTACCTGATTGCACATAGCTGAGGGTTGAGGTCAGAAGGCTAGGAAAAGAGGGGCTTGCTCCTAAGCACTCACCATGGCATGTTCTTGGCCTGGCCAGTGCCTCAGTGGGTGCTGTCCCCGGGAGCTGGTGAGGAGAGACAGAAAGGCTGCCCACCTCTGAGCTTTCAGCAGGATACCCAGTAGGACCACACCAGTGGATGGCTGAGGTCACCAGAGCCAGGCACTGGGAGGTCTGGAGCCAGTCTCTTCCAGAGAGGAAGCCATCATCAGCTGCCCCCAGGGAGAATCACACAGCCCGCGAGCTTGGTAGTGAACGTGGTTGAGAAGAGCGCCTGGCCAACCTTGTCACCAGAGCCCTGGCACCCCGAAAACCAAGTGGCTCCTGAGGTGGAGTTCTGGGCCAGCAGTGTTAGTTAACTGGCACTTGTTACAAATACACACTGACCAGCTCCATCCAGACCAATGGACACAGAAGCTGGGATTGGATCGGGGAGGTCCCCAGCCATCTGTGCCTACCAAGCCCTCCAGAGGAGCCTGCCCCAGATGCAGATCGAGGCCCCAGCCTCATCCTCCTCCCCACCCTCGACCCCCTTCCATGGGAACCAGCTTCGGCCTGTGTTGTCTGGCCACACACCTAGCACTGTGCACTCTCCTGCCCCAATCCTTTTCTTCATCTTGCCTTACAGGTGTCCAGGTGTGTCTCGTCCCTCTTATAGAACACAGACTCAGAAGGCCACAGAGAGCATCTTCTTTCTTTCCCAGCTCAAAGCCTCACATGCTCAACATTATATACTCATTAAACAGAATTAAAATAAAAGTTTGGAAATCTGAGAGAACAGGTGCGTCTTCTGAGTATGAGCATGCCTTAGTGAAATAATCTTTATAGATGGGAAAAACAAAACAAAGACAAAAACCATCTGAGTGTCCTAAACAGTATCACAGGCAAAGAAGAAAGCCAGTTTCCTCATAGCACCCATGCCAGTAAAAATAAGGAGTGCAAAAGAAAAACAAAATAACACACCTGGTTCCGTCACCTGGTCCCATGCTCACTGCATCTATCTGCAGAACTGGCTTAACCTGGACCACTGTGAAATAGAGCTTATTTAAAACGTGAAGCTGGGTCATGTGATAAACTTGAACAGGTGTCATGTTAAAGCTAATGAAACCTCACTATCCAATGACACCGGGGAATGGAAAGCCAGGAAACTGGTTCTCACTGCCTTGCTTAAGCGGTAGTCTGACCATAAGCCCTTCAGGAAACTGGAGCTCTGCGTGACCCACGACATCCAGTCTGGGGTTCCCCAGACACCCTGTGCACCCAGGATAACAGCCACCACCCCAGGGAAGTCTTTCTGCCCTTGCACCAAGGCCACAAGTGCTGAACAGAAACCTCACGGGGCTGAACTCTCAGGATCCTGGCATGGAAGGAGTATCCATGGAAGGCCAGGGGTCCTCATGGAAGAGGCCCCAAGGAGAAGGACAGCACAGCCCCTTCGTCCAGCCACAGGCATGACACTCTGCTTTTACTCCAACTCTGAGACCAATATACATCTTTCAGTGACCCAGGATAAGGAATTGTCTCCAAGTCTTTCAATTAAAAACAATCCTAGAAGACACTTTTTCATAGCCTGTGCAGAATTTTACACTGTGGTTCTAAAGCTCTACAAGAAGAAATGGCCCCAAAGACCTTCAGGCTCTTAAGGAAGAATACAAGTAGGATAAAGGACTTGTCCAGGGGAGCATGGTGCAGGCAAACAAGAATAATAATATTAGCCTTTAAAATAAGAATAAACACGAGAGGTACATAAAGCAAAATTTGCCATGTGGAAATGGAGAAAGCCCTGAAAGTCAGAATCTTAATTTATACTCTCGGAGTTTCCAATAATCAGCTGTGTGACTTCCTGCAAGCCAAGCTGATCATTTGATAAACGCATTTGATATGGTTCGGCTCTGTGTCCCCATAAAAATCTCATGTTGTAGCTCCCAGAATTCCCGCATGTTATGGGAGAGACCTGGTGAGAGGTAATTGAATCATGGAGGCAGGTCTTTCCCATTCTGGTCTTGTGACAGTGAATCAGTCTCACAAGATCTGATGGTTTTAGAAGGGAGAGTCTCTCTGCACAAGCTCTCTGTCTCTGGCTGCTGCCATCCATGTAAGATGTGACTTGCTCCTCTTTGCCTTCCACCATGATTATGAGGCTTCCCCAGCCGGGTGGAACTGTAAGTCCATTAAACCTCTTTCTTCTGTAAATTGTCCAGTCTCAGGTATGTCTTTATCAGCATCGTGAAAAAGGACTAATACAACATTTAAAAATAAATAAAATGTGGCCGGGTGCAGTGGCTCACGCCTCTAATCCCAGCCCTTTGGAAGGCCAAGGCAGGCAGATTGCTTGAGCTCAGGAGTTGGAAATGGGCCTGTCCAAAATGGCAAAACCCCGTCTACTAAACCCCTCTACTAAAAATTAAAAATTAAAAAAAAAAAATAGCCAAGCGTGGTGGCTGGCAATGTAATCCCAGCTACTCGGGAGGCTGAGGCAGGAGAATCACTTAAACCTGGGAGGGCGAGGTTGCAGTGAAGTGAAATTATACCACTGCACTCCAGCCTGGGTAACAGAGAAGGACTCCACCTCAAAAAACAAAAAACAAACAAAAATAAATAAATGAACAAATAAAATTCATTTATTCATTTATTTATAGTCTACAAATGACAGTAATATTTGAAAAAGTTTTCATAAAACTCAAGTTTTTTCTTCCTTGTTTAATTTTGTAAAATGATGTCCTGTGCTCATCCTCTTTCCAATTTATGCCAAACTACTCACCACATTTTACTTGGAAAGTGGAGACAATAATCTAAATCATGATGAAATCTGTTTTTACTTCTTTGTAAATGGATGAAATCTGACACTTATTCTAGGTGAATGTGTGCCATGCGCACTTTACATAGGACTGAATTTCAGCCCCTTCGGACTGGAATTGACACTGAACGGGAATTTTCCTAAAGATTTGCCCCTCAATCCAACATTGGGAAGCCAATATTTAGCTGGCCGGTGTTGGTGGCACTCTGCTGTGTCCCCAGGCTGCACACCAGCCATTCACCTTTGAAGTGCACCAGCATCCTTGTTTAAACTCAGGAGAGACAAGTGTCTGGATGAGGCCAGTTGGGTCATGGCCTTTTCTCCTCTGCTGTTGATGACACCGACTTGAAAAGTGACTTGCAGGCTAAGACCACTGTGGTTCTGTCCACGCACTGGAACACACTGAAGCATGCTCACTGATTTCCTTGCGCTACAGGTTGTGAAGAAAAGGGAAGGCTTATACACTGTTGATGGGAATGTAAACTAGTTCAGCCACAGAAGACACTGTGGCAACTCCTCAAAGACCTAGAGCCAGAAATACCATTCCACCCAGTCATCCCATTACTGGGTATATACCCAAGGGAATAGAAATCATTTTATTTCAACAAAAGGAATATAAATCATTTGATTATAAAGACATACGCACGTTATATTCATTGCAGCACTGCTCACAAGGACAAAGGCATGAAATCAGCCTAAGTGCCCATCAGTGATATCCTGGATAAAGAAAATGTGGTACGTTTACACCACGGAATACTACGCAGCCATATAAAAGAAAGAGGTTATGTCCTTTGCTGGAACGTGGATGGAGCTAGAGGCCATTATCCTTGGCAAACTAACGCAAGAAGAGAAAACTAAATACGGCATGTTCTTACTTATAAGTGGGAGCTAAATGACAAGAACACATGGGTACATAGAAAAGGGAACAGCAGACCCTGGTGCCTATTGAAGAGTGGAGCGGGGAGAAGGGAGAGCAGCAGGAAAAAAAAAAATAATGAGTACTAGGCTTAGTACCCAGAAGACAAAATAATCTGTACAGTAAATCCCATGACACCAGTTGATCTATATAACAGCCCTGCACACATGTACCTGTGAACTGAGAATAAAAGTTAAAATCCCTTTTAAAAAATTAATTCTGAAGCTAAAAATAACAGTCAAAATGTCTATCTTGCATGTCCCTGAAAAGAAGAGATTATTGTGCAAAACTCTGTCTCTGGGTGGCCATGGCATTGTCATTTAAACCACACTGAGTTTTATTTTATTTTGTTTTATTTATTTATTTATTCATTATTTTTGTGATGGAGTTTTGCTCTTGTTGCCCAGGTTGGAGTGCAGTGGCGTGATCTTGGCTCACTGCAATCTCCGCCTCCCAGGAATCAAGCGATTCTCCTGCCTCAGCCTCCCAAGTAGCTGGGATTACAGGCACCCGCCACCACGCCCAGCTATTTTGTATTTTTAATAGAGACGGGGTTTCACCATGTTGGCCAGGCTGGTCTCAAATTTCTGACCTCAGGTGATCCACTTGCCTCGGCCTCCCAAAGTGCTGTGATTACAGGGTAAGCCACCACACTAGGCCTGAGTTTTATTTTAAAATGGAAAAAAAAAAAAAAATCCAGCAGTTTTCACTTTATCACAGGAAACTTAGTAAATGTCTTTAGTGAAGAATTAACAAGCTTGGGTATTTGTTAGAATTGTCTCAAACGCTCTTTTACCCGCCCCCGACTCCAGCCCCTTCTCCTGCACAGCTGGTCTCAGAGGACACCTGTTAGAAAGGTTAGTAGACGCTGGCCTGGAGAGAGCTTTGAGGGACGCCCAGCTTGTGTTATGCTTGGCTGGGATGCCTATGGGCTGTGAGAGCCTCCGGAGAAGCAGAATGCCCTCTTCAGCGGGACACCTCGCAGCTGGCCAAGAACTTACACAGGAATCCACTCCGTGCTCTTGCAGGAGTCCTGAGGGTGAGCAGACAAGGTATGAAAGTATGACGGGAAAATGATGGATGATGGGCCATACGTCTCATTTCAGCCATACCAAGAAAACATCACGTTCCTGTGCTGCGGTGATCCCCCCGGGGATGGAAGGAGCAGGGGTGGGTGGCACGGCAGGATGTGCCTCTGGGGCATCCAGAAGCTGGGGGTGCAGACAGGGGTGAGAGAGCACTGGATGCCTGTAGGGTGAGCCTCAAGGAACAACTCTCCAGAAGTAGGAGGTGATTCTTCTCTGGCTTTCGTGCAATGGTTGAAAGTGGACTTTACAACAGGAGAAAGTATATGGTTTATTTTATAATGGATGATAATGCTTCTTTATTACTCTTCCAAGTAATACGTCTCAAAACAAGCTGGTGGTTGACCTTTCTTGAGATAAAAATGTAATAACCAATGCATTATGAAATAAATCAATAAAATGATATAGTTCAATGTCATTATCAGTGGAAAACACAGAGAGATGTCAAAGGTATACAAAAGAAGAAACTTCATGGGACACTTGATTCTTTGGAGATGCCTAATACTGTGACAAGTATGTTGAGCAGGTGCTGGTGTTTTGTTCTCTAAACCAGTGTCCTTTGATTCAATAAATCATTGCTAACGATGTCCCACATGTGAGGTATTGTCCTACGAACCCAGGATGTAGTGATAAGCAAAGTCACGCTTGCTTTCTGCCTTCATGAGCTTCAAAGCTAGTGATAAAGATCTGTGTGATTTTAGGCAATTTCAAGAATCACATGAATTAATATGAAACAACAGTTGTGATTAAAACATTGACTAAAGGGGATTGCCCTGGTCTGGGAAATGGGGGAAGATGTTTCTGAGGGAGGGAAAGTGACAGAAGCTCGGTCTGAAGGGTGAGTAGGAGCTGAGAAGGAGAAACCAAGGCACTGGCTCAAAACTGGCAGAAGAGGCTGTCCTACCACAACAGCATCCATGAAGAACACAGGGAGCGGGCGAGTCACTGAAGAGTGCCTGCTAGCTGCATGGCTGGGTGCAGGTTCACCCCGGGAGCTAGCAGGGTGGGGCCAGAGCATGAAGGAGCTGATGGATCCTGGAACTGTTCTTTATGGGAAGTACCTTGCCCGGGGGTGACTTGACCCAAAGTGTTGCTCACCTGGCTGCAGAAGAAGCATGCATGAAGCGTTGTCAGTTTGGAAGTCCAGGCCATCACGCAGGTGAGAGACAGAGCAGCTTGAACTAAGGTAAGGGCCAGGGAGGTGCCAAGAAAAAAATGCGTCAAGAGATACTGAAGAGGAAAAAGCTAAGAACCTGATGCTGGACTCTGCTGGTGGGAAAGAGGAGCAAGTAGAAGGGAATTCGCAGGTGTGTGGCTCAAGGGACCTTACGTCCCTGACATTCCCCCTGTGGGGAAAGATGTAAAAGGCCCCAATGTGGGGAGAGAGGATAAGACGTGCTTCTGGGGAATTAATTTGGGATGTTGTGGGCATACCCTAACAGAGCTGCCAGTGGCACGTGGACAGATAGCTCTAGGGAAGGAAGGTGCCGGGGCAGTGGCCTTTTCATATGGTCAGCGCCACAGAAGGCCCTCCAGCAGAAGGCGATGGCCACTACGTATGCACACTCTGCCATGCAAATCATCACAAACTGAAATCCATTCTCAAAAGGTGCTGGGCTCAGAAACAAAACCACTCCCAGCCTCTTTCTGCCCTGGTGGCCTCCAGCATTCCTTGGCTTGTAACCGCATCACTCCAGCCTCTATCTCATGGCCACCTGGTTCTCTCCTCTGTGTGTCTGTCCTCTTCATTTCTGTCGAAGTCAAATCCCCCTGCACTTTCCTCCTATCAGGATGCAGGTGAGGACATGCAGGCCCCCCAGAGGAATCCAGAGTGATCCCCCAAGCTCAGAATTTGAAACTTAATCCTGTCTATAAAGTCTGTTTTGCAATGTAAAGCAACATGAGTTGTTCCCAAGGATTCAGTCTTTTTTTTTGGGGGGGGGGAACCATTTTCTAGTTTCTACCACATATGCTAGGAACCGGACTCCGTGCTAGGCCTAGAAGAACAATCCTGTTCAAGACAGACACCACTCCCATCCTTGAGGCCTGGCCCCAAACTGGCTGTTCTTGTGTTACCTCTTATTAGAAAGCATGTTTGTGAGTGATTGTTAAAAAATAACCTAGGGCATGCACACCTGTTTAGAAGAAGAGGAATTTACTGCTCCAGAGACCTGAGAAGTCCAAGGCTAGCTGGCTTCAGGCACAGCTGGACCCAAGAGCTGCCCCCCAGCAGGTTTCCACTCTTCTCTGCACCCCTGCTGCAATTCAGTTTGCAAGACTGAGGCCTCTTTGCCATGGTCTCCCCAGTCATGGGACTGACCTTCATTGGACCCACTGTCGCCATGGGGATTGGGAGCCAAGCCCGACTTCTTCACCTCTAAGAGGTGCTGTCAGCTCCAAGACTGAGCATGTGGAGGGGTCTACACCCACCATGGCAAACCGAAGTCCTGTTATCAGAAGAAAGGAAAAACATGCCCAGCTGCCCTCCCTCCCCACATTCCATCACACACCAAGGGTCCCCACCAAGTCCTCTATGTGACTATCAGTAAAATGCCGTACCAGTGCAACCCCGCAGACTCACTGGACCCTGGCGTGCTGGAGGGATGTAGGGGAAGAGGTTGTTTGGGCTCGAAAGTGCATTCCGTTGCTAGCAGAGAGACTACAGACCTGATGCTTAAATGCAATTGCTAGGGACTCAACGTTCACTCTGTGGTCTCTGCATCCCATATGGACTCCATTTCTCAAAGTCCTCTCCTGGGCCAAGGTGGCTGACAGCCCCCGGAATGCACACTCACATCCCAGACCATGGGAGGAAGAGGTGAGTGGGCTTGCGGGAGCTGCCTGGCGGAGGCACTGGCATTAGGCAGCTTTGGAGGAGCCCATGCATACCTGCTCTTGCATTTCAATGGCCAGGATCAGCCAGGCAGCCACATCGAGCTGCAAAGGAGGCTGGAACAAGGTATGCACCAGGCTCCCGGCACATAGTCAGAGTCCTGTGGATGAGAAAGAAAGAAAATTTGACTGAGGGGCGGTGAGCATTTCCAACTCATCCACTCTGTTTCCCAGGAATTATCTCATGACTTTAAAACAGAATTTCACTGAGAAGTCAGTAGTTATATTCTGTATGTTGATGAGTGAGGAACGCAGTGCCTTCTTATTTGGTTGGTTAGTTAATGGTTTGTGAAGGTTATTCCAAGTGCCATCATGTGCTAAACAAGAATCTGAAGTTTGCTTTGATGACATCCAATAATTTTTTGGATCTATTTATCTACCTACAGTGTCAGAGGCTGGCGTAGAACTATACCACACTCATTCTATTACATTGATGTCACTTTTGAAAGTTAGGTGACGTGTCCCAACGCTGGTGTGGCCTGCATCAACCACTTAATGTTCACAGGGAAAAGGAGGAAATGGGATTTGCTTTGGTGAGGAATTTCCAGGAGGAATGAGGAACACAAAAATTAGAGTCTGAGGGAAGCATGCTAAGGTTGGGATTAGAGCAAAATGAGCAGAGCTCAACCCAGCCCAAGCCCAGAGGCCAAAACAGCAAGATGACCAGGCCAGCTCCTGAGACAGGGCTGTGGGCCTCATGTCCCAAGGACTGTGGGCTGCATGTCCCCAAGCCAATTTGTGCCAGTCAGACGTCTCCACCACATGGTCCACTTTGTCTTCAACTTGCCCACAAGAATTGCTCCAGAGGTTAGATGGAGGCAATGGTGGAGAAGGTGGAGGAAGAGGTGACAGGCCGCAGGATGCAGGGCTCTCTGAGAGGACCTTACCGCTCTGGGTCCACACAGGGGCAGAGGCTTCCAGACCTGAGGGTGTGAGGTGAAGGCACTGCAGCTGTCATCCTGTTCGCCATCCAGCTTTCCAGCGCCATACTCACTGGGGGTCTGGGGAGACACCGCACGAAACCACCTCATGCAGTGGACCCATTTTAGCCAATAAAGAAATTAAACTTGTGTCTATGGAGGCAGGAGGGACTTCTGCAAAGGCTCTGTTTCTGCATAAAAGGACAAGGAGGAAGAGAGCAGTCGGGAACACCCCTGACCCTTTCCCTCCTTCCTTGGCTGGGGTAGTATCACCATTGAATGGTGTCTCCCAAAACGTTTGTCCACTCAAAACCTCAGCACATGGCCTCCTCTAGCCAGAAGGTAGTTAACGAATGCACACACCCAACTCAACAGGAGACACAGTTCTAGAGCTGTATAGTGCTGTATATATATAGCTCAATATATACAATTACAGGGTGACTGTCATTTGCAACTAACTGTACATTTTCAATCAACTGGAAGAGATCGAATTGAATTGGGAATGTTCCCAGTACAAATAAATATCACTGTTTGAGGTGACGGCTATGTTAATTACCCTGGCTGATCATACATGTTGTATACATGTAGAGCAATGTCACACTGTATCGCATAAATATGTACAATCTTTATGTGCCAATTAAAAATAATAAAAGCAAAAAATGTACAAATGGAAAGAAGACCTTTGCAGATGTAACCAGCTACATTTAGATGAGACCATCGTGGAGTAGGGTAGGCCCTGAACCAATGAATGCTATCCTTGTAAGAAGAGGGAGATTTGGGCACAGGCCTGGGGGAATGGCAGGTGGAGGTGGCGGCGGAGAGGGGAGGGATGAACCTGTAAATCCCAGAGTGCCGGGGTCAATGGTCCTGCCGGAAGCCAGAGAGTCAGGAGGGTTCCTCCCCTGGAGGCCTTGGAGGGAGCGTGGCCCTGTGACACCTGGATTTCAGACTCCAGCCCTCCAGGACTGTGAGAATAAATTCCTGTTGTTTAAGCTGCCTGGTCTGTGCCACTTTGTTGTAGCCATGAAAGAAACTAATAGAGATGGGGTGTTGGGCTCTAATGCCCCACTGCCATGTTGGACGCTTGGATGCGGGGGTGAGGACAAGAAGGCACCATTGTGCTGGTGGAGGTAAGAGAGGGGGTGCGGAGCCTGAAGGCCTCCAGAAGAAGCTGCACATACCTGGACCCTCCAGCCCTCCTGCCACCTGAGCTGGGGAGCTTCCGATGGGCTGAAACGACCATTAGCCAAGCATTTTGTTTTTTCCTCTGAACACATCCCAGTGGATTGTGTGTCTTCCCAATACGGGACCTAGTTCCAAAATGAGCAGGGCTCTGATTTGACTGCCTGGGGGGAACCCGGAAGAGGGAGGAACTGAGCCCACACCACTTCGGACACAGCGCCCTGGCATCAGTTCTATGCTTGGCCAAAGCTTGGTCCTACTCTAGATGTCTCGCAGACAATCTGGACTGTTTGTTAGAAGAGCAGCTCAGGAAAGGCGTCATCCCCCAGAACCAGCTGCAGGTTCAGCAACAGCCCAAGAGCCTGCATATCCACCTGCTGAGGACAGACGGGAGCAGGGGAGGAGATACCCACACCTGGGGGCTGCTGTCTCCACATCCAGTCTCACTGTGTCCTGGGCAGGGCCAGAGCAGGAAGCTCGACCTTTGTAAGGCTCCGGAAGCCTTGAGGAAAAGCTCTCAGGGGAGGCACCTGGCTCCCTCCTGCAGTGATTTGTTAGACACGAACCTCCGAGATGGGAGACCTGGGAGAACCAGGGCATGTGGTTTGGGTCACAGCCGTCTCTCTGGCAACTGAAACAGTGCACGACAAGGTTGAAGGTCAAAACACCGACAAAGGGGGTTCGGTTTCCAGGCTGAGGGCACAGAGGCAACCATGGGGAGCCTGCCAGCAGCAGGAGGGTGTGACTGGGACGCGGGGCAGCAGCATCTGGTGGTGCAGGCTGGTTGCAAAAGAAGGAGGCGAAATCCACAGAGAAGGAAGCGGCAGTAAATCCGGGCTGCAGGAAGAAGTCAGAGGCATCATGAGAGAGGTTGGCTGCCTCCAGGGGTTCTCTACACACACTGCAGGTTTGCTTGATGGAAGAGTTGGGAAAATCACATGCCAAAACACAGGTGTCCCAGGTGACTGTTCCTGAGATGTGCACAGGCAGGTGGAGCAAGGCTCAGGGCATTGATAGAATGGGGTATTCAGGCTGCTGTTTTGCTGTTTCTTTGCGTGTGAAATGTCTTCATGGAAGCTCAAGCACAGATGCATCACCTGCACAGGTGACCCTGCAGCCCCCAGCGACTCCCCCGTGAGTTGATCAGGTGTTGCGGCAGTGCACTCGGGACTTTGGAGGAGGTTTGGAATGTGGGGCATTTCTGGGGATGGACACCACCCCAAACAGAGTTAGGTATGGGGAAGGGGGCATGGGTGAGACCATGAGTCCTCCTGGTCACTTCCTGGAGGACAAAGAAGGAGAGGGAAAGGAGGAAGCATCCTAAACATGCAGAGAGCTTCCCGTTTCCAGTTCTCCTGTGGATGAGCAGCTGCCTTGTAAACAGAACAGTGGCACAAGGGGAGTCCCCACACTTCCCAGCTCCAGCATCCTAAGATTCTACAGCCCTCACACAGTTTGGCTTCCAGGCCACTGGGAGGCAGAACCCAGTCCTTCATGCTTCGGACACAGACCCTTGGAGTCCCACCGAGGCTTACCTGGAATGCATCCCATGTTAAATACCTTTATTTAATCTATAACATGTTCGTAAAATGATCAAGATCCACATGTGCACCTATCCCTGTCAAAAAAATGTAACATTGATTTTCTAAAAACTGTTTTATTTTGTTTTTAAAATCCAGTTGTGTGTGTGTTTTGTTTCTTTGTTTTTTAGTTTTCTCAATCTGATATTATTTACGTGCCAGGTTTCCTACGTTCTTTGAGATAAATACAACATCACAACAAATAGAAAAAAAAAAACTTCTTTCATACACAAATTGTATCAGTTCTCAAAAAAAATCATAATTCTATTTAGATTGTGAGAGTAGTGCTTATATTAACCTTCTGATTATTTCAGTGAGGTGTAGTTTGTGTCTTATGATGATATCTCACACAGTTATTTGTTCTAGATCAAATAAAAAGAAAACTTTACTTTTCTTCCTTTGCTTATTAAAGTTTGCTTTTGAAACAACTATGATATCATTTATTATCAGATGCCATACATAAATCACAATATTGGCAAGTGATTTTAAAATCAATACATTTAAATTAAATTGCATTTCATGGGTTTTAGAAGATACAAGATTTGTTATTGAAGCCATAATTATTTAAAAAACCAATCCCCGCCCCAAATCCATGAGCTCTTATAAAGATGTAATATTTTCCTTGGCTTTGCTCCTTCACGGTGTATCACCCTTACCGTGGAGTCAAGCCCAGTGCCATTTAATGTTCTTTGTCTCACGGTTGACAATGCATCGTCATCAAAACCATACTCATAAAAAAAGTGATGATTAAACATCTTTCTGTACAAGTGTTACATAATGTCACGTATCCATTACTAAGAAGGCGTATTTTCTATGACCAAAGAGAGTAACCTGATTTGAACTAGAAGAACGGAATAGAATTGTTAAACAATCCTTTGCATTTTAAGCAACATTTAATTAGAAACACACTTTAACCACCAAAATGATAAAAATCCAAGAGATTAAAATTTGAGTGTCAATTATCATAAAATTCATCATTGTAATTCTTATTAAAACTCAGTGTTTAGATAGGTAATGATTTTATAATATGCCAATTTGCATAAGGAGCCCTGAGATGGCTTATTATTTCGATCCTACACAATTACAATTCCAGCTCCATACATCAGAGCTCTTAGCAATGTAAAATCACGGCACTAATTAATAAGCCATTTACTGACTGCAGCTAGTTACGGCGGTCCTGCAGCTGACCTCGCGGAAGAGGAGCCATCTCTGAAGTGCTTGTGTGCAACTACAAACATAATGATGTGCCAGGAGGGAATCATTAAAAATAATTTACACAAGCCTTCATTTACAAGATCTTTTGATAGCATGCTTCCCCGGTGTTTAGATCCACAGTGCAACCCCTACCATTTGGAAAGTACCAGGCAGGGGAGTGAAGGCGGATACCTAAGTGGTTAATTAAGAGCCATTCGGACGCCACAAGAGCCTCCTGAAAAATCCCTCTGATGTCTGCTGTGTCAAATGTCTCTCACAGGCAAAGCCACAAGAGGCAGCAGCCGTGACAGGCTAATTACTGGGGACGAGGAGCAGCTGAGAATGGTCGTCACGGAGCTCGTGCCGGGAGCACCCAAGCTCAAGATTGAGCAAAGCAATCTTTTGTGCTGCTGGACTGGAGAGTGCGCCACTCTGGGAAAGGGGACTCATCACAAGTGACGGGAGCAGTGGCAGAATGCCTCTCCGGAAAGACAATGGCCAAGGCCAGGGAGGGCCGCGCCTGCCAGCCCCTCACATTCCACAGTAGCCTCTCCAGGAAGTTGGTCCCAGGAAATCACACTGCGGGACCCCGAGCTCTTTAGATTGATTTCTACGGAAATCAAGCAGCCACGGTAACAGATATCTAACAAAGCCGTTAAGATCATCGGGGGCATGGCCTTGCTTCGATATATGTGTGTGCACCTACGTCACACAAAGGGACACACACCCTGTAGACACACTCACACACATGCACACACACACATGCACACACATGCACACACACTCACACACACGCACACACATGCACACACACACATGCACACACACTCACACACATGCACACACGCGCACACACATGCACACACATGTACACACTCACACACATGTGCACACATGTACACACACATGCACACACTCACATGCGCACGCACACATGCACACACATGTACACACATGCACACATGTACACACACATGCGCGCACGTGCACACACCTGCACACACGTACACACTCGCACACATGCGCACACATGTACACACACTCACACACATGCACACACACGCACACACACACATGCACACACGTGCATACACACACACACACGCACACACATGCACATAGCACAGCCAAACAAAACAAAAAGTTCCAAACGCCACTCACTCAGGCAAAATAAGTGCTAATTCATGTATAGAATAATGGCATAGGAATGCTGTGATGTAATGTTTTACAAGAGACAGGAACCTGTTAGCAAAATTAGCAAAGGGGTTGTCAGAAAACAATGTATGAGCCTGGGCGTCAGGGAAGAAGGGAAAACAGTCAGGGATGCTTCGAAAAAGGATTCTCACCAAAAAAAGATGCAAATATACGTAGAAACGAACTCTCAGGGAGCCCAAGGATGCTAACCGGGCATCCGTCTGGTAGGGTGAAGACTCCCTTCACTCAGTACTAGGCGACAGGATCGCAGAGGCTGTGTCTGCAGGACAAGTTAGGCTAATGCACAAACCACAAAACCTCTTCATGCTTAGATTTCATCTATTTGCCTCTGTACCGGCCAGACAGGGTAAAACCACTCACCCTTAAAATTTTTGTTTAGAAATTAATAAAATGCTTCCATCTGATTCAGGGTGAATGTGCAGATCCAAAGTAGATTTGAACACAAGGTTAACAAATACATACACTGTTCAAAGGTCTCCACCGACCTCAGTCTCTACTAGCTTTGGGGATATTTACTATGTATTCAGAGACAACATATTTGTTAGGACCAAGGAAGCCTATGTCTCTTAAGCCTTTTATGGTAAGAAAATAAAAAGCATGCTTTCTGGTCTTTAAATAAATGGGTGTGAATTTCCCATGCTAAACTCTAAAACCATTCTGTCTCGAAAACGATGATAGGTTGATGTATGTCATTAACTGTTGTGAAGTTTGTGCAATGATGAGCTCAGGCATTTAACTACAGAACTTTTATTGTAATCCCAGTCTTTTAACACCGGCTTTTGCCATGGAGAAGAGATTCAAATTTAAAGCATCCTTTGAAGTCCAGGCAGTCATCTCCAAGACAAAAGGAAATAAGACAAAAATCAGCCCATAGCATGGGTGTAATTAATGCCCAAATCCGCTTCAGGGAGTCCTCCCATGTGTAGCCATTGTTCCACCGCAACCCCTGCTCGATGGGCAGTAGACGTGGGGTTATTTAATCAATTAGTGTACTCATCCTTGGAGGGGATCGCAAGGTAGCCCTGTGTCTACCTGAAGCAACAGTGAACATTTCTGGCGGCATAACCCACTTTGAGTGCCAGTTTTATAATAAAAGGTGGATGAACCTCAGATGAAGATGTACTTTTAGAGATACTGTCAGTCTTGAGCTGGCTTCCCGGGCAAGGAGGGTGCTTGGGAGACCCTCCAGAGGAGGCAGTCTTGAGCCACGATGCTCAGGAGCTGGAATCCAAGCAGCCCAGTCCCTCCTGTTCTCTGCTGCCCACTCCCCAACTCAGGAGAGCAAAAGGTGGGCCCTCCTCGGCCCAAGGCAAGCTCCCGATGAGAGCAGTGGGGAATTAATGCAGCTTTACACGCATGATGGCTAGCTAACTCCAGCTGAAGAAGGAAACAGAAATGCTTCACCCATCGTGCAAAAAAAAAAAAAAAAAAGGCAAAGAATTGGAAATTTGTGGCAGCTCATATGAATAATTTTAATTAAGATAATTCCCAATCCAATGGAACCCTTAAGCCATATGTCTGCTGAGGAAAATATGTTCACACTTTTAAAAAGTACATACTGTCTTGCTTCAAAAAGCAAATGAAATATTTAATACATGAAGGATTCTATCGCAATCCTAGTCTACCACCCTTTTACGTTTGTGGCTGGAATTTCACTTGCAACTTTTCTGGGCCATAGTATTCAAAGGCTTTACAGGTCAAATTGCTGCCAGCTTTTCATTAGCACTTTGATATTCCTAACAGATATGCATAGAGCACACTTTAGTGTCTTTTCAATTACACTGAAAAATCAATTATTACACACAAATATCAAATAGATCTGTGAACTTTAGAGCAATGAAAAGTGATAGTGTTGAGCCTCTTAATTTGTTGATGGTTTATTAATTTGGCTGGAAAAGGTGAGCAATGATTATTGAGTCTGTTTCTATGTAATCAAAAGAAAGAAGACATAATAAAAAATGTTTAAATCATAGTTTTTATTTAATTCTTTATTCATATAGCTCCGAGGGTAAAGCCAGTGTGAACGAGGTGGGAGAGAGGAAGATATTGGAGAACATTAACTTGAATCCTACTTCATCATGAACTGAGGAAATATCAGGCTCTACTGGGGAAAGAAGTGATTTGAGAGAAACTTTTACAGTTAAAACATTTATAAAATCCTTCTCTCCATGCTACAGATGACATCCCACTTTCCAATTTTCCCTCCACACAATGAAGGTCACTAAATATTGTTATGCTACTTAGTTTGTATTTCCAAACAAGTTCATGCTGAAATGTGTGGCTTTTCAAAATCTGAGGAATTGGTTTTAAAGCAAGCGCGCTCGCGCACACACACACACACACACACACACACACACACACACACCCCCCACACAGTGTTGGCCTTTCCTTTTCAAAGCAGCCCACGCCCATGCCCTGCACTTCCCCAGGCACCTTCTGCAGGGGCTGCACGGGAGCGGCCTCTCCAAAGGCGAGAAGAAAATCCAGGCGGAGGAGCCTGGCTGCTGGTGCTGCAGGTCACTGCTGTCACTGACCTTTCTGCCTGGGCGTGAGCGCCAGGACCACCTGAATTGCCTTAAGACTGAAGGATCCGCCGTCCTCTGGGGGTGCAGACAGACTTCAAAACGTTGCAATTAAATGGGAGCTGCAGAGATTATAGGGCGATATTAACTATCATTAAGTGATTTCTGTGTGAATGAGCTGAGCTCGCCTTCCCACGTCTGGCTGAAAAGTCCCCTCCAACCTGCGCGTTTAAAGGTAATTTGATAAATACCTGTACTTGTTGGGGTATTTGTCTGACAGACAGACCGCATGTATCACCTTTACAAAGACATCAATGTGGCTAAAATGCGACGCTCTGATTTCCAAACAACAAGCCCCAGCAGGTCACACAAAACCACGCTGGGTATCCGGAGCAGGGCTGCGACGCCTGTCTGCCTTGCTTTAAAGAAATTAGCTCAGTTTTCTTACAATAATAAACAGAGGTTCCTGTACTTGAGAGTACTGTTCACTAACATTGTACGTAAGCTTTTGATCTTTTGTCTGCACTTTAAGCATGACAAGATATTGGCAACAGAGGGGAAAGAAACCTGCCTCCCAGAGGAGGGAGAGGTGGGAGAAGCTGCGGCTTGCTCGGCAGAGGGCACTGTGTGAGACCACGGCAGTGGCTGAGGAGCTGGGCGTGTAGGGGCCCCCAGCGCTGCCGCAGGACCAGGGACTGAGCCCCTGCTGTGACCTCTGACAGCTCCTAAAAGCTTGAGCAGGAAGATCCCACCCCAGGGACAGCAGAGATTCCCCTAGGGGCCTCGGCAACCATCCCTCCCTCTCCACAGAAATGTCTGGACCCTGGGCTGCAATTTTTGGCCAGGAGGGACACAGTCACTTAGGGTACCTGTCACATGCCTTGACTTTGAAAGTCATGTGAAACAACCCATTACATGTTTTAAAGAAAGTAGGTCTGTTTTCAGAACCAGGGAGTTGAGAATGCATGCATTTAAAAACTGGCAAATGTTTTACTAAAACATGTATGGCAATAAAGTCTCATATATGAGGTATTCTGATGATGCATCTCTTATAGGAGTCATCTCAGATTTTTCATAATGTTCTTTTTCTTTTTCCTTTTTTTTTTTTTTTCTTTTTTTGAGATGGAGTCTCACTCTGTCACCCAGGCTGGGGTGCAGCGGCGTGCTCTTGGCTCACAGCAACCTGCCTCCTGAGTTCAAAGGATTCTCCTGCCTCAGGATTCTGAGAAGCTGGGATTACAGGCACCCACCACCACATCATGCTAATTCTTATATTTTTAGTAGAGATGGGGGTTTCACCATGTTGACCAGGCTGGTCTCGAACTCCTGACCTCAAATGATTCACCCGCCTCGGCCTCCCAAAGTGCTGAGATTACAAGGTGTGAGCCACCACGCCCAGCCTCATAATGTTCTTTAAGCCAGTAACTAATACAGATTAGTTATTGAATGCATTGTATTGAATACCTGCTACTTTTATGAATGCAGCCAAGGAAAAGTTAGTTTAATTGGGCTCCCTCAAGCAGGCATTTTTATTTTACTTCATTTTTTATAATTAGTATTCAACTCATGCACTCTTAATGAGATGAAAATTAAAGTTTCCACATTTAATACCATGTTTTCATGCTCGCCACGCTTCAGGAGTTTTCGTGAATAAACAGTGGTATCAATGGGCCGCCAGAAAGGGCTTCCTGAAAAGGCCATGGAATTTGTTTACAAAGCTCCCATGCTGCCTGTCTCTGGAAATGGGAGCGAAAGAGGTGGCTGGACATTGGGGGAGTGGTCTCCTCACAGCCCTCCGTATTCTGAAGAAAACCCAGAGTGACCCACAGACCATCACTGGTTACAGCCCAAATCGACTTCTCTTCCAAGAGAACATTGCCTTTTGCTGGAACTGTGTTCGGTCTATTAATAATCTGGCTTTCACTGAAGAAAAGCTCTAACCCAGAGTTCCCACAAACACCCCGTAAATTCATCATGATTTTCTGGAAAAGCTCAGCTCCTGCTCTGGCTTTGGGTCCCACGAAATAGAGATGCTTTGGTGTAAAATGTGTTGTGCTTGAAGTGGAACAAAAATCACACCTCACGTGTCCCCACTTTGAAGTTAGAAGGAATATAGTCTTCATAATTATGTTATTAAACCAAACCTACTTTAAAGCCATTTTCTTCCTTGTTAAGGCTACATAAGTTTAGTATGTGATTAAAGGAAAACAACACTATCTAACAGTTTACATTCAAAGAAGAGTGGAGAGTCTTCTTCATTTTACTGCAAACATTTTTGCAGGCAGACGAGGAAGGCTGCACCACAGTGAAGATGGTCTGGAGAAAGAAAACGAAGCTCAGTGTGGGACTGTTTCTTTCTTTCTTTTTTTTTTTTTAATGAACAGAAAATGCACAATGATTTTAGGAATGCAGCTATTTGCCTAGAGCATCCCAGGAACTGTCCAGGAACGTTTTCCCCATTTTACGCTCACATTTACAATCTGTCTCCAAGTTTGCTCCTGGGTTGAAAAAACTAAAAAATCCACATTCAATTACTTTTAAATTTGTTTCTAATATCTCATCAGTACATAGAATAATAATAAAATTAACTGCTCTGCATCCTCACTGTGTGAGGAAGACAAGACATTGGCAAGAAAAAGGAAAGTTCTTGTCTCTCATTTCCAAATTACTATGTCAATAATTTCTATGGTAAATTGCACTGGCCAAATGCTGTGCCAGTGTCATCAGGAGGGGACATGTAAGATTGCCGTGTGTCTAAGGTGACAATTTTGCTAAAGACCAGAGATTTCCCCATTTAAAATTATGAAAACATATTCAAGAATTGACCTTATGAGGGCTTAGCAATATTCAATGTGCAAATTTTAAAGGCAAAAGGCACTTCCTTGCTTTAGCCCAGTTCCTGAGGAAACAATTACTGATGGGAGTCAAAGACCTGGTTAGAAAATTCATGTAAATATAATTTCCTAAACAATTGTGTTCAGTCATAGCAACCTATATGAAAACATGTGGGGCATTTCGCTTGTGATTAATAGCTGAAGAAGTGAAATCTTTGACTCTGAAATGTCATTTCTCCTTACCAGGCACGTGTGCAAGGCCAGCACTGTAGCAAGAGCCTGGATGCAAAGCCAGGGCCAGCCCACCCAGTGGAGGCGGATGCAGCCTCAGCAGCACTCATCCAACCGATACCTTGCCATTGCATCCACAAAAGCACTGCACATTTTATTATTCAGAAAATTAAGAAGTCACAGTGTAGGTGGAGAAAAAGGGAAACAGTAAGTGTGCTTTTAAAAAATTCATTTAATTAACAAATATCTGATAACAAATGATAAACACGAAGGCTGCCGTGCCCGGGGACAATGCTGCTCAAGACCAGGCTTTTCCCCATTTTAAGTGATAAAAGCATATTCGGGAAGTGAGCTTGTGAAGGCTTTGCAACATTCAGTGTGCAGATTTTAACAGCAAATGCGCTTTCTCGATTTCATCCTACTGTGCTAGGTTGTAGGTGGTACACCAGTATAGACAAGCTATGCCTCTTCTTCCACAAGAAATTAGACTATTTGAGCACACACACACCAGGCTCCTGTGCCTGGGTTGCAGCAAGCCGTACATGAAAATGCTAGCGCTGGTTATTTCTGAGCTGAGTATTATGGGTGATTTTAAGTTTCTTCTTTTGGTTTTTCGTTGTTTTTTACTTTCCATGAAGACTAGTTCATGTCTTCTCTACCAGCAGAAAACGGCACTATGAGTCCTACTTTTAAAAGTATGGTTCTGTGCAGGAAACAGTGGAGTGAGAGCAGGAAGGGCTGGGTCTGGGCTGCACAGCCTGTGTAATGCCGTGGAGGGGCTGGAGTTGAGACGCGGCTGCACTCAGGCTGAGGGTCCTGTGGGCAGGAGGAAGAACTGAGGAAGGAATTGTGTGGTGTCTGCAGGGATCTGCTAGGGCTGCAGGAAGTTGCCTCCCAAGCCCAGGGCCTGTTGAGAAGTTGGACAAGGAACCAGGGAGATGGGGGCTGGCCTATGGAAGGCCTAGGGACCTAGGGATGGTCACTGAGCTGGTGAGTAGAATTATCTAGTTGGGCAATTCCCTTCTCAGAATTATATTTTCCCTCCATTATCTCCAAGTGCATTGACGGTTTGTTTTTGTGTTTGTTTATTTTAAATTTGACTCTGAAATTTTTGTTCAGGTATGAAGTCATAGAAGGCGTGATGCTTACAAAATAAAACAAAATTAAATTAAGCATTAAAGCATTTTAAAACCAAATTATAATAGTCACCAAAAATGATCTGAACAAATTTGTTTATTTTATTATATTTAAATGCATTTTAAAATACTTATTACAATTACATTTCATTTTCTTTCTCATATTTATTTCTCTGTCGATATCACTCTCTCTCTCTCTTCTTTCCTCTCTCTTCCTACTTTGACTCTAGAAGGAAAAGTAGGCTGTTGGACACGAAGGATTCATATTTTACATTCCTAAGAACACCGTGAACCCTCAGTAAACGCTGACCACCAGCCACGGTTCACTGTAACCTAGTCAACTCTGAACATATCTGTACATGAAATGGGTCAAATGATTATCTTGGAAACTCACTTATACATAACGAATGGGGATGACATACCCAACCTATCTGCGCCCTTCCCTCCAGTGCTAACTTCGTGACTGAATTTCAGTATACCCATAAAAACATAGTGACATCAACTTCATCTGTCCAGGGCTGCACTGCACCCAGGGCACAAAAAGCACATTTTATAAAGGAAGTGAGCAAGTGCCTGGACCAGGGTGCCATTAAACGCTTTCAAATATTAAACTTTACAAAAATAAAAATTCACATGGTTTTTTATTCAAAGGCAGTCTACAGTGCACCTAAGGTTCGAGATCAGTTCTCAGTCGGCTACGGAGGGAGGAATTACTGTTTCTCAAGTAGAAATGCAAGGTACTTTTGAGATCTCTGTAAAAATCTCCTCCGAGACCTGACCTCTGTAGTAAGTCTGTCAGGAAAATTCCAGAGGACCAGCTTGCTTAATTTGGCCGCCCCAGTGGCTTTACTCAGCCTCACCACCTACATCATTTTCAATCCAGCCAAAAGGTTTCTAATCCCTTTTACTTCTAGGTGTTCTTGGAGGAAAATCACATATTTATACAAGCTTTATATAGCTTTGAAACTCAATACATAATGCATGTCAAAATGAGTAAGTTGCAATTTTAGAAAAGAATAACCTGAAAGATTTACAGGGGCTTAAATATTGTTATTTAATCACAAGATACAGTGTGTGTTAGGCTGTAATCTCATTTAAATCATATAATGAATGCAATAATGAAAATTAAAATCCCAATATGCATGGCTGTCCCTGTTTTAATCTACATGTGATTTTAAATAGTATTTCCTACCATGCTGTTCTTTTATTTGTGGGAAGTTGTTCTGGGATTTAAGAATATGCATCCTGTAGGAGCCACTTTTATGATGTCAGACTTTTTTTTTATTAGAAGAGGATTTCTCAGCATCCTGTCGCTCCCTTCTTGAGACTGTATAGATATAATAATAATTTCAATAATGGCACTAATCATGCTCCTAGAAGGTGCAATGTTTCTCTCCCCACATAAAACACTGATTGTCCGGACCGGGGACTGAGAAAGAGAATAATTTAACATTATTGTGGCAAATACAGAAGCTCAGACCAAAATGAGATGGAAATGCATGTCTATTAGTTTGGAATGGGACAGCGTGGCCTTCCCCTCCTCACCTGGTTTCTTAGTGCCACCATCCTAGTCACCCCCTTCCTGAAAAGCCAGGGTTTATCACGAGACCCAACAAAGGAAACACCAGCAAGAATTTGGGAGCTGGAGGGTCTTGTTGCTCTACACCCCTCCCGAAATGCAAGGCGCATAGAGGCATATTTATCCATTTGTCCTAATGCAGCATTAACTGAACACCTATTATGTGCCAGCCGCTTGGACAGGCATACTGGGAGCAGCTCCCCTACCACCAGTGTGCAGGAAGCTGCCCCTGCTGCCTCC